>NW_023233281.1:7681-84485 GCF_002007445.2 Ailuropoda melanoleuca
CGGGGAGCGCGCGGGCAGCCGCCCGCAGAGCCCGTCGGGGGACGCGGAGGGCCGGGGCGACGCCGCCGTCTACTGCCTGCACGAGGCGGCCGGCGAGTGGCGCGAGCTGACGCGGCTGCCGGAGGGCGCGCCGGCGCGGGGCTGCGGGCTGTGCGTGCTCTACAACTACCTCTTCGTGGCCGGCGGCGTGGGGCCTGCGGGTCCCGACGGCCGCGCGCGCCCCTCGGACCAGGTCTTCTGCTACAACCCGGCCACCGACCGCTGGAGCACCGTGCGGCCGCTGCGCCAGGCGCGCTCGCAGCTGCAGCTGCTGGCCCTGGACGGCCACCTGTACGCCGTCGGCGGCGAGTGCCTGCTCAGCGTGGAGCGCTACGACCCGCGCTCCGACCGCTGGGCCGCCGTGGCCCCGCTGCCTCGGGGTGCCTTCGCTGTAGCGCACGAAGCCACCACCTGCAACGGCGAGATCTACGTGTCCGGGGGCTCTCTCTTCTACCGCCTGCTCAAGTACGACCCGCGGCGCGACGAGTGGCAGGAGTGCCCGTGCAGCAGCAGTAGGGAGCGTTCCGCGGCCATGGTGGCCCTGGATGGCTTCATCTACCGCTTCGACCTGGGCGGGGGCCGTGGCGACTCTCAGGCGGCGGCAACGCCGGCCGGAGGCGTCAGCGTACTCCGCTACCACTGTCTAGCCAAGCAGTGGAGCCGCTGCGCCGCGCACCTGCGGCCTCCAGGCGCGCCGTCCAGCCTGCAGCCCTTCCGCTGCGTGGCGCTGGACGGCACCATCTACTGCGTGAGCCGCGCAGGCACCTGGCGCTTCGTGCCCCCGCAGGACAGCGAGCCCGGCGCGGACGTGGGCGCGGGCGAAGGCGGCAGCTTCGAACCCGCGCCGCTCCGCGTCCCCTTGGATGCCCGAGGAGCGCTCTTTCCGTTCGTGCTCAACTTGCCGGAGAAGACAGACCGAGGCGAGGAGGGCGCCGCGTAGGGCGGGCAGGGGCCACCTGGGCCTCTCCCTCAGGGACGCCCCCCTGGGCAGAGATTCAACTGGGTAGGGGGGCGGGAGGGCGAGGAGAGAATCCTGGGGTGGGCGCTGTCCACGGGGACCATTTAAACGCTTTGAAGTTGGAATCTTGTGGGGCCTTGAAGACTTTCTGCAATGCTGTTTTAAGGTCTGCTGCCCTATTCTGCATTCCTTTTTGTGCCGCTTTGCTTAACGGGGTCAATGGCATAGTACGTAAGGTGTGTGCAAATACTAACCTTACAAATATGACACGGGATATCTGAGGGAGAAGGAATTGGAAGATGAAGCCTCAGGATCAGTGGGTGGGTCCCAGAGTGTGCCCGGGCGTGCTGGGGTGCTCGGGGGCACTTGCGCTCCCGAGTGGGGTGGAGAGCCGGCCAGACGTGAGTCTGCGCAGTAGCTTCCTCACTGTGCTAGGAGAAGGCCCTGCGAGCACAGCTCAGGGCCACGGCGCCCCGGGGGAGACCCTGAAATAGGACACCATGAACTATATTGGTGAGCCACTGAGAGAAGGCCACACTTCTGTTGGCTTGAGGTTTAAATTCATAACCTATACGTAGAGCTTTTAAAACTTTTCTAATTTAGTTAAAAGGCTCATGTCATCCTATGTTCAAGTGTGGGTTGGGTTAGGTCCAGATTCACAAGTATGAAAGGTGGGATGTTTGGTACAGTATGTCTTGTCCAGCGAGCAGTGGAAGGGTTTCCCCTGCCAACTTCAGATCCCACAGAGTGGGCCTCACTCCCCTCTCAAGAGCAGCTCAGCTCACCTTTCAACTTAGATGGGTTACAGATTTATAAGTTAAAGGGTGTTAATAATTATGTCCGATGTTCTAGTAATGATTTACTCTTCCTTCAGAGAGCAGACCATGAATAGGAAAAGCTGACCCACAAGGATGCTTGTCTATTTAAAAAGGAACTTTGTCAGGTACCCTATACATGCTTAGCCACCTTCATATTTTATAATGGGCTCAAAGAGATGATTACCCCCCCCCCAAGAAGAAGGTTAAAAGCACTCTTTTTGACACTTCTAAAGACAAACATGTAGGCACATTTGGAACCCACTACTTATGATGTTCTAAGTATGTATTAGGTAATTCTGATGCGGGAAATTAATCTTTACAAGCATGTTGCGGTAGAGTTGACATAAGGGGAAATAACACATATTTATAACGTCATTAGCAAGTAGACTACATTTTTCTAACTGAGTTCCAAAATACCCTGAAAGAATTAACATGAAATTCAGTACTTTGAAAGGTCACAAGCATTAAAAACAAATAAAATGTTTCTCATTTGTTATAACATTTTGCTTTCCAAATAGGCGTAGACGGAGTTTACTATTTGCTTGAATTTAAGGATGAAGTACATGTTCACAAATAGAGGCAAACCGATCTGGATTCAGAATCCAATCCATTTTCTGATTGTGGTAGGAAAAGTACACATTGAAAGTCACTGGCACTTAATTAGAGGAAATCATGCACCCCCACCACTCTTCACTTCTTAATCCAGCGCTGGGGGTTGACATCTCTGTAGCAAGGGTGGGTCATTGGGAAACAAACTATGCTTTTTAAAGAGTCTGTGATTATGGAAGTTATCAGTGAAGTGTGTTTAGACGTGACCAGCTTGCATCTTTATCCATGTGCCGGAGGAATGGAATTTACGATTTCAGTTAGCGTATGTTCTGGTGACCTGTGTGGTTGCTCATGATTGCTCACGAGCCAAGAGGCTACCTTGGCAGCCTGGTTCATCCTCTTAGGAAAGAAGGACAGACTTCAGATTGCCTGGCCTTCTAGGAGTAGAATGCAGAAATGGTAGTAGAAAGAGAAGTTAGAGCAAAAGGAAACAAATAATGTTCTTTTAAAGAAACATACGCCTTGTATCATAGCACATTTTCCTCTAGAATGTTACTATATTTATGCTAAAGCTTTTATATGAAATGGAACCAGGCTAATATTTTCATTCCTTAAATCTCAAGTTCATAAAATACTATCACTGTGATTTTGCTTGAGAAATCATTCCTGCGATGTTTACTGTTTCAAAACAAAATACTGTGGAGGTGGATTTCCGAAGCAGGCTCGTCCCCACAGGGACATGCTGGGTGGCAGGTGCAGAGAGCCTCCCCATCACATGCCCAGCTGGAGTTCTGTGTATTGTTTTATGATTTAATTTAACAAAGGCCGGTCCTGGACATGGCATCAGTCCTGCAGGAACTGGCCTTGGAGCTCCAGGGGTTTGTCCCAGTGGAATACACGAGGAAGCCTAGGGAAACGGACGGATAGGTAAAAGGACATAGAATAGTGTGTATCTTATTTCTAAACAGGAATACCTCATAGTAACAGATGCCATCGGGACCAATTTATTTTGCTTTTGGGTCCACTATTTGGAGTTGTAGCCACAAGGTTTGCACCAGGTACGCAAGCAGAAACGCCACCTCTCTGGGGCCGCGATGTGGAGGATTGCTTGGTGGGGGTGGGGGTGGGCAGTCCCTGCTGTGACTTGCCCGGACAGCTGATGTTCCAAGGAGGGGCCTTGGCACGTGCAGGCTGATGCTCCGAGTCTGCACCCAGCACGGTGTAGGAATACCGTACTATTATTACTCACCGGGTGCTTGTTCTGCTGCAGACATACTCATGGTGACGATGTGTCAGAGGCAGGCGGACCTCGTGTGTGCAGCAGGACCATCCCTGATTCTCATAAAGGTAACCCTGCACTCGGACGTTTCCACGTATGTCAAAGAGCGGAGGTCTTGTCAGGGAGGATTGCAGTGCACAGAAAAGCTGCATCCTGTTTGGCTGACAACCTGTTGTTCCTCAAGGTTCATTTGAAACCCAAAGACACGGGCTAGAGACGTCCTCTTTCCTGTGTTTATTCTTGGTCCCGGGAACAATCTGAGCACCGGCGCTGACTCTTGGCAGCTCTCTGGAGCTGGATTTGGGGCTTGCTGATGGGATTTCTGCGTCTCTGGTGGCACCTCTTTCTTTTCCTCTACGAGAACACACAGACGCTGTGGCCGCGCGTTTGCGGCAGTTCCAGCTCTTTGCCTTGGGTGTTGCTGCAGACGCCGGAGAGATGAAGCCATCCGCCTCCGCGGTGGCTTCTGGTGCGGCTTCAGTACTGCTGGCTCATCCGTGGGTCTCTTGGGTAACTTCCTGTGAACGGTTTTGAAACGGGATGTGTTTGAGGTCCTTTGCTGTGGTTCCTAAAGCCAAGGTCGTTTTGGCCACCGCCTGCTGTAACACCTGCACGGGGCAAAATGTAGGCAGAAGTGCTGCTTGTGTTCTGTCTTACTTTAGACGCTTCTCTAGCTTACAAAATGTTGTATTTGGGCATTAAAAAAACTCAGCGTTCTTCCTTTTCCTGGTCCTGTGCGATGGTGTTCGTGAGAAGCAATGGCGCTGGGAAGGGAGACATGCACCCACTCCGGTTTCACTGCCTTTCTGCCCGCACGTGCCCTGCACCTGCCGGGCTGCATGGGGAGGCCGTGCCCTCGCGCCCCGGTGCAGGGCTCGCGGCTCTCACGCGCGGTGAACCGGCTGGCAGTGAGCTGAAATGCGGGCTGCGGGTGTTCTCCTGGGGGATGCAAGCTCCTCCAGAGCTCTTCCAAGCTGTAAGCAGAATGCCCGGTGGTGTCGGTTAGAGACATGCCATCCCGGCCCCCAGCCCGGGTTAGCCCGCTGACGCTGTATGCAGGGAATGTGTTTGTTAAAACTTCGGTTTTTCACACCCAGGCGCAATTGCTGTGAAACCTTGTACCTGTCCGCTTATGCCGAGATGAAATAAATCATCGGAAATGCTAGTGCTCCTGAATCTGCGTAGTGGTTGCTTGTCTGCCCCCGCCCCTCCCCCCTTTGACCCCAGGCAGAGCAGAGCGCCCGGTGAGCCCCCCCCCCCCGGAAAACCGGAAAACCCCACCCCGGGGCGGCGAGGATCCCANCCCTGCGAGGCCCGCGCTGGTGGCTCCCCATCTACGAATGAGGAATATGATGACTCCTGAGGGTCCTTCCAGCGCCCACGTTTAAGCTCGGGGGTCTCTTCACACTTACAAGGTGCCTGTCCACGTCTCTGCCCTCTCACCTGTCCCCTCCGCCTGCAGGTGGTGGCACGGTGGTGGTTTCCATGCCAACCACACCTTCTGGGTCTCCATGCTCATTTAGCCTTCTAGGAATGGGAAATCCGTAGACCCAAGCATTTCCTCTTACAGTTTGCCCTCCCCATGAGCACGGATCTGTGTCATTGTTAATTTGTAGGGGTTCTTTAAGAAATTATTTCTTTTCCTCTTGAAAATATTGTTTCATGGGGCGGGGAGATAGGGGATGTCGCTAAAAGAATATCCTTAGTCTAAGGGTGGACGGAGGAGCTCCCAGACGGAGCTTGCCATCTCTAGTTCCCTTATGGCCTTTTTTTCTGCAACAATAGAATTTAATCTGAACTTTTCCACAGCTGCAACTTTCCCCCCTGAGTTTTGGGATTTCGATACTTGATTGGAATGATTTTCTTGGATTTTCACATCTTTTAAATTAGATGGGCTTTGCAGACTGAGGTGATGAACTTTAAAACAAAAGTTGGGGCACATGGAGGATGTGGGAAAAGTTCATATTGTTGGTCTAGGATTCTCGCCCTGTGAGAAAGGAGGATTTCTTAAAACCACTTATGACAGATGAAATGAAATCTGTTTTTGCAGAGGAAAGTTCATTGCGCTCAATTCTTGAGAGACCATAACGGCCCACTGAGGACCTTCCTTGGGGACCCATTTTGCTGGTGGCTGGAGGCTCTGCCCTTTGGTGCTAACAGGGCAGTGACCTGGGCCCTTTGTTGCCTTAGACTGATCTGCTGGCTCTGAGCAGATGTTCCTAAACATTCCAGCAACAGAAAATTAGTGGTTGGATGCACACAGCCGTCTCCCAGGGAAGTCACGCTAGAAGCCCATTACTGGAGTGTTTCAGAGCGTGGGAATCCATCATCAACAGCTGATCACCAACAGTTGGTCATTAAACTCTGTAAAGCTGACCTCTGGTGCGGGTTGGAGCCCAGCGGAAAAGCACAGTGGCAGGAGGTCGTCTGCAGTTCATTTTGAGCTGTGGTTTTGAACTGTGGTTCCTGCTAACGGAATGTGTGGGACACGCGACTCCATGGAATGGTCACATTTCCTTATTTACAAACCCGCGATTGAAACACCCGTCAGAATGCTTACGGGGTCAGGTGTGTGCAAATCCCCGCCACATGCTCCCACTGGGTCACAGCTCCTCAAACCTCAGAGTCCGGGCAAGTCACTTTGGGACCTCCTAAAAAATATGAATTCCTAGGTCCCAACATGAGAGATTATCATTTAAGATGCCGTGGCGGAGCCCGGAGTTTGCGTTTCAACAAACACCACCGGTAATGCAGGTGCTTGTGGCGGTGTTGGGCACTTGGGGCCTGAACGATAAGATGGTCCGCGTGGAGCCCAGGTCCCTCAGCTCTGTCCTCCCTGCTGACACATCCCCCCGGGCTGGTCCCTAGTCCTGCACCTGTCATGGCAGATGCCACCTGTGCTATCACATTTGGATGGCCCTGGAGAGGTTGTTTCGTCACAAACCACACGTGGGGGAGGAAGGCTCTAAGAAAGAGCTTTTTATTATAACCCGCTTTTATTCTAGTAAGGGAATCCCGAATGGTTAGCAAGGCTTGCAGTGTCCAAATCCCATGACCTGGGGCTGGAAAATTAGAGGCAATCTCTGCACCTGAGGACAGCAGGGACCCTTCCTGGCAGGAGCAGTCTCTGTCACTTCTGGCTGTGGATGTAGCACAGAACCGAGCAGTCCCTTATATCCCCTCCTGCACAGCCCCCCCACCGCCAGCATCCCCACCGCCGGCATCCCCTCTGGATGGGGCTGTTGTCACCACTGAGAACCTGCATGGACACGTTGTCATCACCCAGAGTCCTCAGTCGACATCAGGGTCACTTTTGGTGTGGCACATTCTGTGGGTTTGCACAAATGTGTGATGACATGTACCCACCGTGACAGGGTCACACAGAGTCTCACTGTCCGAAACCCTCTGTGCACTTCCTGCTCGTCCCTCCCTCTCCATCCTCACCCCTCCCTCTCCATCCCCACCCCTCCCTCTCCATCCCCACCCCTCCCTCTCCATCCTCACCCCTCCTTCTCCATCCTCATCCCCTGGCAGCCACTCCTCTCTTTACTGTGTCTGTAGTTCTGCCTTTTCCAGAAGGTCACAGAGCTGGGATCACAGAGTAAGTAGCCTCAGACTGGCTTTTTCCACTGGCCGTGTGCATCTAAGTTTCCTCCATGGCCTCATGGTTGGATAGCTCATTTCTTTTTAGCGTGAAATACTGTTCCATGGTCTGAACGTGCCACAGATATTCATCCACCTGCTGAAAGACACCTTGGTTGCTTCCAAGCTTTGGCAATTACAGATAAAGCGTGCAGGCTTTTGTTTGGACAGGAGTTTTCAATTTATGTATTGTTTTAAGATCAACTTTATTAAGATATAATTTACACACAACCAAATACTCTTATTTTCAGTATACAGTTCAAAGACTTCTGACAAAATATATACGTATGCGGATATCGGTGTCCGTGGAGTTACAGCACAAAATACGGAGCAACTCCTTGCCTGCAGACTTCCGTCCGACTCCCTTGCTGCCCAAACCCACACCTTGGCTGCGGGCACTCACCATCCTGTCTTTGTCACTATAGATTAATTTCGTAAACATGGAAGCACACAGCATTTGCTTTTTTCTGTCTTCCTGTGTTTTTCACTCAGCACAATGTTTATGAGATCCCTCTATGTTGTGTGTAGCACTCATTTGTTTTGTTTTGTTTTTTTGGTCAGTTGTTTTTGAAAAGTTGTTCCTCAAAGGCGATGCAGTATTTAGAGCTCCGTAGCCAGCAGGGATCACTGCATAATTATAGGGAAAGCTGGGTTAATTAGAATAGCCTTCTCAGAGGGGCAGGGCAGCCCACTTCCCCAGCCAGATTTCTTGCAAATTATTTGAAAAATGACAACATTGATATTCGTGTCCTTCTACTAAGAATTCCCCAGTTCCTCCCATCAGTTTGTTAGAGTTTAGCTCCCCGCAGGTGTCAGTGGTGTGACTTCATTCTCACCGTGCTAGAAAGTTCACGGTCAGGTTTGGGCTGTTTGCTGCTTGGTGGCAATACCTGCTTGCTCCTCATTCCTTCCCTTCTGTTGCCTTGGGTGAAACTCATGAGATTCTGTCATATTGTAGGTGACCCTGAAGGCACACGAAATCATTCTGGGACAAAAGGGGGCATGAGCCCACTCGTAAATCAACTCAGAAACTGAAGCGGAGGTGGCCTGTCTCCCCAAAACAGGTTGCAACCACTTATATTTTCTACCAAACCATCTGTGTGAAGCCAACTACCGAGATGGAAGAAGCATTGAGAAGCACCAAGCTAGGGATCACTTTACCGTTGAAACGAACAGCTTTCATGGCAGGAACGTCCACAGGCACATGCCACACTGGGCATCTCACACACATTATCTTGTTCACTCCTCCCAGACATTCCATAGGGTCAGCGTATTATGGTCTCCAAGGTGACACTCACACGGCAAGGCCGTTTCAGAGCCACCTGACTTCTGCAAATTAGGAAAGCTGCTCTTTTCTGGGGGGAGCCCCCACAGGCCCCCTGCCCAGGACAGCCCGCCCATCGGCATACCACAGCCCCCTCCACGACCATCCAGGTGTAAGTGAACCCACACTCAGCCCTGAGCAGAGTGGGCTTGGTTCCAACGTGACCCCGGGACAGCCTTTCCATCCAAGTGCCTCGAGACCTTGTCCGTGTGTTGACCAGCTGGTGCACTCAACAAGATTGAGCACCTCGTAAGACCAGGTCTGTTCTAGGTGTGGGGGTACCGCAGTGAACCCTGCCAGCAGCCCACAGCCCTCCTTGACCAGCGTCTCATAGGCAGAGAGGGAACCCCCGTGTCACCAAGAAGGCAACGTGCTCTCCTTCCCAGGATGTGACCCAGCAGCCGTTGACCAGCGGCTCCTAAGGTCAAGGGCGCGTGTGTTCGGGCATCAGTAATGGCAAGCTCTCTACACTCAGCAACGCGCAGGGACGGCACGTGACCTAGAAGTTCCCCTTTCGTGTGGTTATCACTCCCGGGCTAAATCAGCGTGTCTGAGGCCAGACAGCATGAGGGCCGGCCCACAGTCCCGGCAGCCCTGGACACCTTCGCCAGTCCTCCTCCGTGCTTTAGCCTCCTCCCTGCAAAATGGGGATCCAGGAGAACCAGGGGAATTGTCCTGCTGTGCCTTCCAGTCTGAGCTCCGAGGATTGGCTGAGAATTTTCGCTGGAGCTTCACTGATCATTCAGTCATTCAGCAACCACTACTGTATGTTCTGAAGGTCAGCCCTGAGCTCTGGGCTGCCCCGGCTGTGCCTCCGTTAACACAGAGCCGAGTGCCCACCAGCCATGGGTCCCCGAGGCAGACAGGGCCCAGGGGCCGGTCTGGCTCCACCAGGACCCCCTTTTTCTCCTGTCAGTGGGGGTTCCCTCCTTGTCCTTGCCCTGGCTCATCGGAGGCCCTTCTGTGCCCTGCACGGCCTCTCTGCAGGAGCCTGGAGGCCCTGCCCCCCCGCCCCGTGGACAGTGTGCGAACGCCAAGGGGCACCACCCAACCCCTCACTACACGGGGCACCTGGCCGAGCTCCACAGACGCTGCTGGGCCGAGTGTCTCGGACTCTGGCGGCCTTCCTGCGGACTTGCAGCTCCCTGCCCAACATCCAGGACCTGCTTCCCTGCCACCTTTAGAGCTTCAGTGGTGCTGAGTGGAAAGGCTGGGCTAGCAAGGACTTTAAACATCAGCGGAGGGGGTGAACCTGACCCTCGGCTGTTGTCACAGAGTGCCTGTCCGAGGGACGCCCCTCCTGGGATGGCCACTCGCCGTCCCCTCAGGCTCTCTGGTAGCATGCTCACACCCCTGCTTGGGGCGCAGGCTCCAGCCCTGGCCCAGGGGCACCACAGTCGAGTCCCCACCAATTCCTCTGAGCCTCCTCTCTGCCTTTCCCTTGTTTCCAGGCATTCTGCTGTCTCGGTGCTCCCCACGCAGCACTGACACTGGGGTCCCCTCTGCCTGGGCTTCTGTCCCCTGGTCTCCCCAGGACTTCCTGCCTTCATCATCTCCCCCTTCCCCAGAAAGTCTCTGATAGCAGCCCAGCCCCCTCCCCCTGCATCCTGGCCGTGGCCTCCTCACTGGGAAGGCCTTGCTTTCTTTGATGGCTTTATTAGCATCTAGTCAGAGCTCTGTTATTGTGCCTTTATCACTATCCTGTGAATTGGGCCTTTCCTGTCATTATTCAGCCCGGCATGTCACAGTCTGGTGTCCTCACCGTCAGCACTTGAGGCCGGTGGGCACTCAGCACACGCGTTTATGTGGCTGCCGGCTGCTAAGACCCCGAGGAGAGAGTGGGGAGCCCTGCAGGAGAGCGCAGGTGTGAGCGCCCCACTGCCAGGCGTGGAGAAGCAGAGAGCTGGTCACGTGAGAACCCGTGCCCGGCAGACGACACTCTGTGTCATCAGACACACTCCTGGACCAGCCGTTTGATATTTCCCTCTCAATATTCCTTTCAGGGCAGTTTTTATTTCTGTTTAGTTACTTTATTTTATTTTTCATCACCACGAGTGCCCTCCTTCATTCCCCACCCCTATTTCCACTGTCCCCCCGCCCCTCCCCTCTGGTGACCAGCAGTGTGTTCTCTGCAGTTAAGGGTCTATTTCTCTGTTTGTCTCTTTCTGTCTTTTTTCCTTTGCTTGCTTGCTTCTTAAACTCCACACGTGAGTGAGATCAGCAGGGCAAGTGGTAAGAAGCATTTAAACAGTTAGAGGACTCCGGTCAGCAAGCCGGCTCCCGGTCGTTTTGTAGGAAAATCTGCCCCAAACCCAATGACATCAGATTACTGTGCTCCTGTCTTCGTCTGGCGGGTAGCTCTTCCCTTACCCCGCTTCTCCGCGTCTGTGCTCAGGTGCCCGTGCTCCCCGAGGGGCACGGGGGTGAGCGCACCCCAGAGCTCGGATTTCCTGCTCTGTCCTGTTGGCGCCGCTTTGCCAGGGCTGAGGTTCAGCACTCCGCTGACCTGTAGGTTGCCTGTCCCTGGGTGTGTCCCGTTGCAAGCAGATAGGCAGAGGTGTTCAGTGTGCATGTTTAATCGATCTTGATCTTTTCTCGCTGTCTTCACACGTTTAAAAAGAGCCGCCTCTGTTGCTTTGTGTTGGTCCCGGGGCTGCTGACTGCCGCTAGTCCTCTGCTCCACGCAGTGATCTTCGTCACTCCTGTCGCTGCGACACCTCCCTCTTGGAGCAGCTGTCCTGTCGAGTGACTCGCCTCTCCAAGCTGGAAGTGAGGAAGGAGTTGCCCCCAACGCCGCAGCCAGGATGGTGTGTTGCCTGGCTCTGTGCACTGGCGCATTCTGCAGAGTGAGTGAGGACAGTCCCCTGCGGGGCCCCTGGTGACCAGGTAGCAGTGGAGTCTGATCCCAGGGTCTGTGATGTGGGTGGCCCACGTCTGTACTGGCTGCGGTGTGGACAGCAGTACGGGGCAGGATGCTTATGGCTGCTGTTGGCTACACCGGCATCCGGGCCGGGTCTCCGTCCTCCTGGGTGTGCTCCCGTGCACGTCATCTCTGCCCAAGCCTCACAGACCGCTGACAATGCTTACCCAGCTGTCCTCCTGGGAGGAGG
The DNA here is from genome assembly GCF_002007445.2 of Ailuropoda melanoleuca. Classification (NCBI taxonomy): domain Eukaryota; kingdom Metazoa; phylum Chordata; class Mammalia; order Carnivora; family Ursidae; genus Ailuropoda; species Ailuropoda melanoleuca. The sequence goes on from NW_023233281.1 coordinate 19,401, forward strand.
CCCCCAGGGGCTCCCACACTGCAGAATGGCTCCTACACACAGTCCATGTCCTGGGCAGGATCTTTATCACATGTCCCTCAAGCCCAGGGGCATTTCTGTGGGGTGGCGGCATGGTGTCCTGCCCGTCAGCGCTGGGCACCCCACGTCCACCCACCTCCTCACCAGTAGACAGGAGAGTAGGACCTCCTGCTTTAATGTGCTTTTCTGTGACAGTTATGGGATTGAGAGCCCCTTGTGTATCTGTTAACTGCCCGCTTCTGTGACTGGTTTACCTTCTTTGTATATTTTTCTTTGTTGATTTATAATCTCTCGTAGATTTGAGATATTACCTCTAGGCGTATTTTAGAGATTTGAAGTGTGTTCTCTCATCTGTGAGCATTTTTGGGGGTGGGTGGGAATTTTTTATTGAATAGTGATCTAATCCTTAACTTGAATGTCAAATCCATTAATTTTTTTTTCTTGATGGTTTGTTTTTTGGGGATTAGTCTTTAGCAGTTTAACCAACAGCATGTTTCGTATTTGTTCATATAATGTATAAATTCTCTAATCTCTCAATGTATTGTCAAGTCCTTTTTTATAAAAGGAACTATGAACATATATATAAAATTCTACATTGAAACTTTTTCTTGTGCCACATACAGTTGTAGGAGCGCACATTCAAGTCCGTCACACAAGTCCATAAGCAGGAGGGTGCCATGTGCTACAATGAACAGTTAGAGGTTGTTAGCTTGTAACTGGGGGGCCAGCACTAAGCCCAGGTGCACCGGAGCAAGTGAGGGAAAGGTTACCGAAGAAGAGGAATCCTCTTTGCATACTCAGGGAGAGAAGAGTGTAAGCCTTAAATCATCAGAACATAGCATACGCTTTCTTACACTTACCTATGGCCCTAAAAAACAAAAGCAGATGTAAGGAAAGAGAATAAAAATTGGAAGTTAAGCAGGACCATTTCCCCAGTGATGATGAATGGCGGTGCTGACTTTGGATGTAATACTCGAGAAGTGGCAACGGTGGGTTCAGGTGTCCCCATGAGACTTCAGATACAATAAATACTGCAAAGCACACAAAAGGTCTTCGTGAATCACACAGGACACAGGTCATATCCTGCGCAATGCATAGGATAGATAGCACCGCGTTCCCCCAAACCTGTGAAAGGAACCCCGTTTTTAGACCCAACTGAGCATGTTCATAAAACATAGATGAAGTATAAACTGTCACCGACAGCAGGGGACTTCAAAATAACGCTTGCTCCTTTACAAACTTGATCACTACCACTATCGCTACCACCAAGACTTTGGCTTGTATTCATGCGAATTAGCATGGAGATTTCCAGATCAAAAATTCAGTTCGCAGGGCACCTGGATGGCTCAGTCCTTAAGCGTCTGCCTTCGGCTCGGGGTGATCCCGGCATTCTGGGATCGAGCCCCATGTCAGGCTCCTCCGCTGGGAGCCTGCTTCTTCCTCTCCCACTCCACCTGCTGTGTTCCCTCTCTCGCTGGCTGTCTCTATCTCTGTCAAATAAATAAATAAAATCTTAAAAACAAAAAAGAATTCAGTTCACGGGAAAGCAGGCTTCCAGTCCTTACCAGCTACGTCACTGGTCACGTACCTATATTCTTATCAGTGCAGCCCAGGAGACACCTCGGGGCCACTGCACACCTCCCCCCCCCCGCCCCCCTGCCCGGCCCATCAAAGGCTCCGGTGTGAGTGCCTGAGTTTCCAACCTCTGAGGCATGTCAGACAGTCACAGCCGGACATCACAGTGGTGACAACANATTCAGTTCACGGGAAAGCAGGCTTCCAGTCCTTACCAGCTACGTCACTGGTCACATACCTATATTCTTATCAGTGCAGCCCAGGAGACACCTCGGGGCCACTGCACACCTCCCCCGCCCCCGCCCCCCTGCCCGGCCCATCAAAGGCTCCGGTGTGAGTGCCTGAGTTTCCAACCTCTGAGGCATGTCAGACAGTCACAGCCGGACATCACAGTGGTGACAACAGATAGTATTGTCACTACTGATGGTCCAGAGGAGTGTTTGTGTAGAAGTGGTGGCATTTTCATCCGTTTTCATCCGTTTTCATCGGCACTGAGGGAGGAGGGGTGGGGGAGGAGTAGGCAGTGTAAATGTGGGGAGTGACTGAGTTAGGACCCCACCCTCTGCAGAGACTGGGACTCAGAGGTCCTTCCGGATGGCTCCCCTTCAGAGGAATGGCTCTGGGCTCCTTGGGGATGATGTTCCTGGGTGGGAGGTGCGTAGACGTCCCAGGGGGGCAGGAAGCATTCCCAGTTCTGAGTCCTTTCCAGTAAACGCTCTAGGCAGGTGTTGGCTGAACGGTGAGTTCTCCTGGCAGCTCCACACTTCTCACAGGGTTTTCATGGGGCTGGGAGTCTCCCGGGACCCGGCCCTGTGGGCTTGCGGCGGTGTGGTGTTCCATCCAGGGTCCCAGTGCCCCGAGTTTGGGTGGCCTTGTTACCTGCCCAGAGCTCTGCAGTTCTCAGGCTGATTGAGTCGGGAGATCGAAATCTAAATCCTTTTGTTTCTCTGGAAATTAGATGTTAACCTTTGTAATGCATTCTGAAAACATTTCCTCCTGCTTCTGTTCCATGACCTGGAAATGCTCTACAATGTGAGCTGAAATGATATAATTGAGCTTACATGTGCAAGCAGTCTAAGAAGATAATGTTGTAATGTATCAAAATACACATCCCGTCCTTTGGCACCATCTGGCGTGGTCTGACTGGCTCAGGACTATTGCGCTGGCCAGAGCGGGCTGCCCTGACTCCCCTTGGGTTTTAGGCAACAGTCCCTCTGGAATAACGTGGGAGGAACTTGACATAAAGTCTGGCGCAGGAGCAACGCGTCCTCCCCTCAGACAGCTTTCCCAGGCCCATGAGGTCAAGACCTCGGTTCTCCTTCGGCTCAAGAGCTGCCCCACGGCTGTTGCTGTTTAGAAAATGTTTTCACTCTTCAAAATGTTAGGTGATTTTTCTGATTCAAGGGGTAATTCCGTCCGACTTACAGCCCGAGGGGGTCACGTGTGCCATTCTAGAATCAGAGTTTCTGTCCATCTGTCCATCGGTCTGACCGGGAGAGGAAGCGTGGAGCGTGGAGCAGACTGCGGGGTGCACAGCACCCCCCACCCCCGCCACGGGACCGGTGCCCCCGCGGGGTCAGAATGGCACAGAGGCCTGGTTTCCATAGTTGCAGTCTGGGCGGCAGAGCCCTGCCAGCTCCTGGGACGCGGGGTTGGGAACAATGAGAGAAGAGCCAGCATTCAGAGGCGGCAGGCACCGGACCGCGCTGAGTCTCCATGTCCAGGGGGGGTTGGGAGTGGACTCGGCCTTGGCAGTGACCGCTCGTCTACCGTGGGTGCTTTCTCAGCTCTTCTGCCCTCACTTCCTTTTCCTGGAAGGATTTCATTCGTGCTATCGCTGACTGCCCAGGCAGTGTTCTGTGCACAAGATGCTTCCTCCCCACCCCCCCCCACCGCCCCGTCTTGCTTGTCACAGATGTCCCTCTGTAAATCCTGGGAACAGGGACACAGAAGGCTAGTGTCCATTGTCTGTGTGTGTCTGTGTGTGTGTGTGAAAGTCCCATGGACAAAGGCCCTTTCTGTCCACGGGCCCCGCTCTGAATCTCCCCGCTGTTCCCTACTCCTGGCGGCTGCTCTCCAAGGACAAACGGGAAGGCCCGTGGTGGCCTGTGCTGTGCGAGGAGGTCAGGGCTTTGCAGGAAATAACTTTTATTGTTAATTCCTTACCATTTTTATTGACGATCAAGGAGTTTTCTTTGATGTTGCTTGTTGTATTCTTTTCAAAAGAGGTCAAGGTATGTATGAGTGATTTGTAACTACAGACGTGGAAGCCTTTGATTCCCGGCCCTGAGGATGAATGCCCCCACCCCTGTCTCTCTGTCTCTATCTCTCTGTCTCTCTGTCTCTATCTCTGTCTCTGTGTCTGTCTCTGCTTCTGTCTCCCTCTCTGTCTCTCTTTTTTTCCCCACAGTTTATTTTTTTTTATGTTAGTCACCATTAGATTTTGATGTTGTGTTCCACGATTCACTGTTTGCGTATAACACCCAGTGCACCATGCAATACGTGCCCTCCTTACTACCCATCACCAGCATATCCCATTCCCCCACCCCCTCCCCTCTGAAGCCCTCAGTTTGTTTCCCAAAGTCCAGAGTCTCTTATGGTTCATTCCCCCTTCTGTTTACCCCCTTCATTCTTCCCTTCCTTCTCCTACCAATCTTCCTATTCCTTATGTTCCACAAATAAGGGAAACCATATGATAATCGTCCTTCTCTGCTTGACTTATTTCACTTAGCATTATCTCCTCCAGTGCCGTCCATGTTGCAGCAAATGTTGAGAATTCGTTCTTTCTGATAGCTGAGTAATATTCCATTGTATATATGGACCANGTATATATGGACTGTGTCTTCTTCATCCAGTCATCTGTTGAAGGGCATCTCGGCTCCTTCCACAGTTTGGCTATTGTGGACATTGCTGCTATGAACATTGGGGTGCATGTGCCCCTTCTTTCACTACATCTGAATCTTTGGGGTAAATACCTAGTAGTGCAATTGCTGTCTCTCTGTCTCTATCTCTGTCTCTGCCTCTGCCTGTCTCTGTTTGTCTCTCTCTGTCTCCTTCTGTCTGTGTCTGTGTCTGTGTCTGTGTCTGTGTCTGTGTCTCTGTCTTGATCTCTGGCTCGCCCTCTCTCTGTCTAGTTACTGATCATTTGTCTGGCACAGTGCAAACGCCCCTGTGCTGGGTGTCAATGCATCGGAGATTCAGGTTCCAGGAAGGGAGAGATGATACAACAGCATTAGTAGAAGTGACTTCTGCAGACATCGAGTCTGACTGTGTCCTGGGGGAGCTGAGGAGGAGAAGCTGCAGAGCAACAGCAGGGTGGGGGGTAGCACAGATGTGAGGACCCTCCCCCAGGGGCAGCGATCAGGGCCAGCAGGGACAGGACTGGGCCTGAGGGTCAGGGGAGCCAGCCCAGAAACCACTTAGATTTTTAAACAGATTGGAAGGAATTAGCAATTACAAGTCAAAATGGAAGAATAAAAAAATATCGGAGGTTAGCCCACGACTTGAGGGTGGACAATTGTCATGTTTTCGCACATGCACACACATGCACACACCACACTGTGAATGATTGTCATGCACATACACGCACGGTAGATGATTGTCACATGTGCACATGTATGCATGCACACACACATGCACATACATGGTGGACAGTTGTCACACATGCACACACTCTTGCACAGTGGATGATTGTCACACGTGCACACACACATACACTCATAGTGTGCATTCTGGCCTGTAGCATACCGTGTGTTCCTTACTACGGGTGTGCAAACCGACGAGGAGATGCTGCTATCAGTGCAAAGGTCCTGCCTGGGCCAGGTGACAGGGGTCTGATTCCTGCCCTGTCTGCCGTCAGAGTCCATCTGTCTTTCTTCCTTTCTGGGTCCCAAGATGCGCTCCAGCATGCCTCCCAGTCTTCGTTACTTCTGCTCAGCAAGGATGGAGGTTGTCGTAGGTTCCCCGGAGCAACAGAACCAATAGGACATACCTCTTTCTAGAAAGAGATTTCTGCTGAGGTGTTGGCTCCCATGTCATGGGGGCTGGGAAGCCCTGGGATCCGTGTCCCGCAGGCTGGAGGCCCGGAGGCTGGGTGTGCAGGTTGAAGGCCCCAAAACCAGGTGTGCTGTTTGCAGAGGATGCGTGATCGAGCTTGAGCAGAAGGGCCTCTGTGGACGGCACGATGCTGCCCACACCAGTGGCCGTCCTCACTCATCTTCCAATTCAGTGCTGGTCTCTTAGGGAAATACCCTCCCACCTACCCCGAAATCATGTTTTATCTGCACATCCTGTGGCCCCATCACCTTGACATGCAAACCAACCATCATGGAGGCAAACAGATTTATGGGATCAGGGCAGCCACGGAGAGGCCGAGGGATCCAGGCAAGCAAAGCTTGGTTGCATGTCTGGCCCGGTCCCACGCCTCCGTGGGCTTCAGCAGCTGCTGCTGTCTTGCATTTCAAAACAATTTACATCTTTTTCCTTCTGAACCCACATGAAGTGCCTGTGTACATCTGCACATCTAGGCACCTCAACTCACTTGAAGGGGGTGTAAGAAGAGTTTTGTCTTCCCATTTCTGTCGTGGTCCAGGTTACCCTGAGGCCACCGGCACTGGCTTTGGGGTCTGGATTCTCACCGCAGGACACATGGGCAGGATGGCATGCTCAGCACTGGTCCTGCTGGCCCTCTGAGGATGATTCCGGGATCTGTCTAGAACCGGAAGGACCATGTGACCTGCGGCCAGCACTCCGCCTGCAATACCACCATCTGCTGGGGAACACAGAACATTACACTCTGGGGACAAATGAACATACTCAGGACATGGAATTAGGGAAGCATCAAAATATTTGACATGATATTACAGCCCCTATAAAATAAACCAGGGCATGTCATGTATTTTCAAAACCCTTTTCCATACATTTAATATTATTTTAACCAGCATCATATGACAAATGCTTGTCAACTAAGGCACTGAAATGCATTTTTATTTTCAAAGGTAATGCATGTCATGGATGGGTGACCTAAGTCCTAGAGTGACACGTGTGTGTGATAATGATCTAACACACAAGGGGCCCATCTGTGTGTGCCTGCCAAGAGGGACTGGGAGTTGCTAAAGCGGGGGAACATAAGTGGAATCGTCTGTTCATCAGCCTCTTGGCAAACCCCAACTATTAGTCTAGAGTTACTAAAGAAAGGCCAGAAAAATTTTACCCAGTGTTGGCAATGTAAAAAATCAGCAGTCTGGGGGAAGACTACACGAAATGTTATTTTTAGCAGCACAGGGTTGCTGAATGTTGAGGAAGAGAGGCCTGCATCTTGTTTACACCCAGGCACTGAGGCTCCTGGCTCCGGACTCACCTTCTCGTGAGCTCCTCCTGGATCACCTTGCCTAAATCACAACCCCGGCAGGGCTCCTGGGTGCCTTCCCTGCTCTGTCCCCAGCACAGCGCGGGTCACCAGCCAGGGGCTGTTTGTGACTTGAACGATCTCAGGTCATGTTTTGCTGTGGCCTCTACGAGGGCGTTGTGAACAGGGAGTGCGTTTAGACCTTGAACAGCACCTGCACAGAGCAGGTGCACACAGGAGCCCGCGGAGGGACCGGCTGTAGGTTTGGAAAGGGATGGCATCTCGAGGCCAGCCTAAATCCAGGTCCTCCTTCGTGCAGTCCCCACGTCACGGGCTCTTTCCTTCACAGCCATCCCTGGCTCCTACGGCTGATTTTTCTGCAATGTGGATGACACTTAACCTAGGAGGGCCAGTACCCAGCAGGGCATGCGCCTGGCTCCTCCCGTGAAAGGCACGGCCCAGACCCTGAGTCGGGGGTGGTTGTCAGAGTGGGAGACTCTCGGGGCAGCTGGCCCAGGTCCCCAGCTCTCCTGGAAGCTGTGCCAGGGTGCCGTGGGGGCTGCCAGCTGTGTGAGCCGGGCTTGGCCACCGGGGACGCCGGTTCCTGGATATGTGCGTGGACACGCCCTCCGACCAAATCTTCAGTCAGTTTTCTCTTGCTGGCATTCTGGGCAGCCTTTAGTGGAAAGACCTGTGGGTTTTGAAAACGCCACTGCCTTCAGGTGAGCATGGAGACAAAATTGACGTACTCTTTTGGGTAACAGCAACTGCTATGACTTAACTGTTTCAACAGAATTTTGCTGCTGGGAAAAATCTAGTGAACAAGCCAGCTTTCCCTTCTTGTCGCAGGAATAACCAAGCTCTGGGACACGGCCGCTGGACCTTGTAGTGTGCAGGGCAGGTGCTAGGACTGTCTGAAATAGGCAAACTAATAGCATGAATATCATGGGCTACTCTAAGCCAGTTGTGTGACAACAGCAAGCGAAGGTTTTTCCTGTGTGTATATATCCATATATTTGTATATATTTGTGTATCTATCTATCATCTATCTATCTATCTATCTATCTATCTATCTATCTATCTATCTATCTATCTATCTATCTCATGGAGTTGGAAATGAGGTTCCTTGACACATTAATCTCACGAACAGCGAGTTGAATCAAAGTTCTGGAGAGAAGAAAGAAGAATTAATATTCTAGATGTGTTTTCTCCCCTACTAATGCCTGCTGCCTACTGTTTCCTCAGGCAAACCCCTTAACGTGATGTGTGATGGAAACCGGTGGTGGCTGTAGATTTACAAATCAAAGCCCCGAGTCGCCCCAGGAGCCAGTGCTGATGGATCACGTGATCAGGGCTGTTCCTAATTGGTTTCCAGAGTGCGTGCGCGTGCGTGTGCGTGTACGTGTACACGCACGCACGCACCGCTCTTAAGCCCCTTTCCGAATGTCTTAGAAGCATTGCTCTGTAAGTAATTCCGTTTGAAATTTTCAGCTATAAATTCATACATACCAGCAATTCTGCCCAGTCATTAACACTTGATGGCTTTTTAAAAAAATATTTTATTCATCTATTTGTAAGAGAGAGACAGAGAGAGAGAGATGGAGCATGCTCGGGGGAGAGGGAGAAGCAGGCTCTCCCCTGAGCAGGGAGCCCACACGGGACTCGGTCCGAGGACCCTGGGATTATGAGCTGAGCTGAAGGCCGACTGAAGCGTCTGGCTTCACCCACGGAGCCACCCAGGCATCCCGAAACTTGATGGCTTCTAAATTTTGTTTTGAGGAGAAACTCACTTTTGTAAGGTAGAGCGCGGCGGTTCGTGTGGAGAACAGCCGGGAAGCTCCAGGGAGCGCCCGGTGACTTTGTCCGCAAACTGAAGTATATCACTTTTCATCCTTGGCTCCTGCGGTGGAATTTGTAAGTCGGCTCCTACCACATACTCCCATGATGAGCACTATTCTGTGCCTAAGGAAGACAGGCGCTTTTAACTGAAAAACAAACTGCTTTTTTAGTTAAACATGTTTCTGCATCTACAACAGAAAAGAAAGACCCCCCCCCCACCCCGCAATACCACCCTGTAATTTGGATAATCTAAACCAGCAGTCAGCAAGCTCTTTCTATAAAGGGCCAGATAGTTAATATTTTAGGTTTGGGGAACTGCGGAGTTTTCTTTGTTTATGTTTTGTTTTGTTTTGACGACCCTTTAAGAATGTAAACGGCATTTTGACTGAGGGCTGTGTACAAAACAAAACAAAAAAAACAAACAAAACAAAAACACGCCAGGATTTGGCCCAAAGAAAATACAACATTCCGTGCACATCCCTTCTTTTCCCAAAATAAGTATGTCTTGCAAATGAGGCGAATTCCAGCTCTGTGGGCCATGATCCATGATAAATAGCTCATTAGGACATCATGGAAGTCTTAAAAAGTTCACCCCAATTAAAACCAATTTTCCATGAATTTCATGAATTTATATTTCTATAGAATTGGGGTCATTCGTGACTTTCTTTGCTCTTTATTATTTTTTCTCTTGTAGATTTCCCACCTGGAGTCACTTTCCTTGTCTGAATTACACCTATTAGTGCTTTCTGCTGGTGGCAGTCTCTGGGTTTCTGTTTGTCTGAAAAACCATCCGTGTTGCCTTCGATCTGGGGAGAGATGCTGTCTGGGTATTGGAGATGGTCCCAGTGGGGAGGACGCCCTCCTGTTCACTGCTGTGGGGCAGCCGTGGGGACTGTGCTGACCCAACCAGACTCTGGGGACAACCCCGTACTCCTCTCTGCCTTCTTGGTAAGCTTTGTTTGTTTGTTTTTCAGGTTTCTTTTTCTTTATGCAATCTATCTAGGTGTGCATTTTTATGTATTTCTTCTGCTTGGAATTTGTTAGTTTTCTGGAATCTGTGGATTTGGCATTTTTCATCAGTTCTGGAAAAATGTCATCGTCTCTTCACGTTTTGGCTCTGTGTCACTCTCTAATAAAGCATATTTTAGAATGTTTCTGATGCATGGGGCGGTTTTCACGCATCGTTCCTTCTCTGATGACATCCTAGTTAATGTATTTGAAAGATTCTCTGTAGGAATAACTTTTTCCTGCCAGCGAGGTACCATTTCCAGGGTTTATGGACATGTATTTCTGCCAGGCTTCTGGTGGGTGGTTGGGGACTTTAACCTGGGGCTCCCTTACCCCAAGCTCAAGCCCTAAGGTTCTCCGGATGGTGCTGATGGTTTGCACCTAGCTCTGTTCTCAGCCCGAGCTGCACCCCTCTGGATTCCTGCAGGGAGGTTGCCCACCCGACTCCTCACCTTCTCTCAGCCGTGGGAGTTTTATTTCTGCCCTCCAAAGTGAGGCCATCAAATCAAAGTTGTTTTATGTGTGTGATTAACAAAAGCCATCAAGGAAAAATTTCCATATTCACCTTATAGGACTTTATTATTCTTTCCTGTTTCAGGCTGGTATTCCTTATGGGATTGTCAGTTTTTCAGTGTGTGTGTGTATATAGGAGAGACTCAGAGTTCTCCAGAGAAACAGAACCAACAAGAGGTGAACTCTAAGATCAAACATAAAGACCAGGCCTGGAGAGAGATTCATTGTAAGGAATTGGCTCCCACAGTTGTGGGCGCTTGGCAAGTCCAAAATATGTAGGATGGGCGGCAGGCTGGAGACCCAGAGAGAAGTTGCAGTTTGAGTCTGAAGGTGAGCCAGTGGCAGAATTCCTTCTTCTAGGAAGTCAGTCTTTTTTCTATCAGTGCCTTTCAACTGATAAGATGAGGCCCACCCACACCATGAAGGGTCATCGGCTTTACTCCAAGTTTGCTGATTCAAATGTTAATCCCATCTAGAAAATACCTTCACAGCAGTGTCTAGGCTGGTGTTTGATCAAGCATCTAGGTACCACGGGATGGCCAAGTTGACACATTAAAATTAACCATCACAGTGTGTACACACGCATACACGTATCTTCAGCAATCCCAAAATTTATTTTCAGTGTAGGAGTTGTTACAAATAACTAACCTGCCATTACGCAACTTGAAGATTTTTTTACGCTAATGTATTTTTGCTTAGTTACTATTATTATGACCAAATGGAGCCAAGTTAGGATTAACATAATCTTTTTCCAAAGTTGCAAAAGATTGTTGGCAATAAAACTATTTAAATTTGTTTATAATATTTTCCCTCTCTCTTATAAAGTGGTTTTGGATTTCTTCTCAAAGTTATTGATATTAATGGATTTTTTCCCCTTAGGGGGACAAAGGTTGTTCTGATGGCGTGCAGCTCCATCTAGTGGCTACAAGTTGAATTCGCCCATTGGCAAGATTCACAAAACCTGGAACTTTCCAGGAGGCTGGCAAGGTGCTGCTCACGGTGTGATCCCAGGTCCCCCAGGAGACCTCTGATTATCTCTTCAGGAGGGGAGGGGTCAAAATCATCTTCATAATACTGATAAGCTCAGTGATCATTTCAATGATGTAAGTGTTTGAGGCTGGATGGTGGAATTTGGACGGTTTATGTAATTCAGTGAACTGTCATTTTCCCAGTGGCTAATGTGTGATGTTCCAGGTTCCATGAGGGCCAGCCACAGTGTGAGAGAGATCAGAGGAGCAGCGTGGCAGGTGTGAGAACATCGCCAGCGAGGTTTCGGATTCCATGTCGTGGCTCACCCTCCAGATGTTGCCGTGTGGCCGGGCGTGAGGAGGACAGTCCACCCCGAATGCGGAACCACGTGCCCAGCTTCCTTGAGCTGGACATCGAAGAGGTTTGCAAAAATGTGAAAGCTTGCCACTCTAGCTATTTTCTTGTTTCCAGAAATATAGTTATTTTTCACAAATATGTTGTTTGTGATGACATCTAACAGGTGTTTCATTTTTGTGACTTTAAAGTGAATTCGTAAATACATATTATAAAAATTTCTCAGTTTAAATTTCTAGTGTGGTAAGCACAGGCAGATACAACCTACATAAATAAGAGCTGTTTGGGTTATCGATAATGTTTAAGGGTGCATAGGGCTCCCGAAACGTCTGACCGAAAAGTTCAAGAAAGTTTAGAGAGGAGGAATAATACTTGGTAATCTCCGATAATTAAAAATAAAATGTAACGTTGAATTCAAGAACTGGAATGATTTGAGTCAGAGGATAAAACGTATTGATATATTGTGAATTTTTGATACTTTACATCATTTCATTTGTATATCAAAACAGTTAATGGCTGATCCTTCTGTTTTTACTTTTCATAGTTTTAAAGCAGGGTCCGTTCCTGACTTGATCACGTCTTAGCTCCGTCTCTTTTCTGTTCAACAACCATTTGAGGGCATACTCACTGGGTGTGTGTTCTGTGCCAGGCCCAGGAATGATGGTGACCTATAAGAAGGGAAGGAGACTAGTTTCTGCCTCTCCCGGCCTGGAATAGTAACAACTTGTTTATGCACACTTTTAAAAATTGCTCAGCTTTCTAAAATCACTCCCACATTTAAGTCGGGAAGGTCATGTTTTAGTTGATGAATAATCCGGTGCCCTTGGGCCCCAGGCATCGCGATCTGCAGTTTTATGCCTAACTGGCTGCAGTGAGAATTTTATCTAATAACCTCTCTGTTGACTGAGGGTATTTTGCTGCTGGTGTATTCTGTGTATTTTTTTTCCCCACAAAGTCTTCTGAAAGTGAGAAAGTTCTGCTCTAATAGAAGAAATGCTTTTCCTCTCCACGGAAATCTTTAGTAAAAGGCGAAAGATTTATGCGATCTGAAGAGAAACCAGAGTAGCACAGAGTAGCGCAGTCGTTAAGCATCTGCCTTCGGCTCAGGGCGTGATCCCGGTGTTCCGGGATCGAGCCCCACATCGGGCTCCTCCGCTGGGAGCCTGCTTCTTCCTCTCCCACTCCTCTGCTTGTGCTCCCTCTCTCGCTGGCTGTCTCTCTGTCACATAAATAAAAATAAAATCTTTAAAAAAAAAAAAAAAAAGAAGAAATGCTTTTAAAGAAGAATGACAGTCGAAGGCCCAAGTTCCCTGACGTGATTCTGTGGAGGCTCCGTGTAAGAATAAAAGAAAATGATGAAGTGCAGAGCTCATGGGGAAGGCAGGCAGAATGATGTGAACTCAGGAAAAGTCAGAACAGCGGCATCACAGAGAGAGCCTGGCCCTCCTGTGTCCCACGTCTGCGCCTCGTGGCTCCTGGGTCATTGTTCATCGAACTGCATGGGGACAGGTGCCTTCCCGTTCTTGGGTTCGAACTGCACGGGGACAGGTACCTTCCCGTTCTTGGATGCTTATTGTATGGTGATGATAGCTCAGGTGTGTGCTCGCATCTTGCGGAGGAAGAGAACTGGTTGGATGCAGACCGCCAGGTCAATTGACCCCTAGATGGACGTGAGATATTTATCACAGGACCTGGCTCCCGTGACTGTGGGCCCGGGAAGCCCCCCTGATCTGCCGGGCGTGAGCTGGACGACGGGGCCAGCTGGTGCTGCAACTCCATCCAAGCTTGAAAGTCTGACAGCAGGGAAGCCATGGTGGAGGTCCCAAGTGCAAGAGCCCAGGAGCCAGAAGTGAGGATGTCAGGGGCGGGAGGAGACACTGACCCAGCTCCCGGCCCCGCAGAGGGAGGGGACTTTCCTCCTCTTCCTTTGGTTCTGTTCAGGCCTCAGTGATTGCATCATGCCCACATGCCTTTCAAAGGGGGGACTTTACTCAGTGTGGTGACTCACAGACATCCCAGAGGTCGGTTTCACCAGCTCCCCCGGCTGAATGCAGTCGGGCACGTGGAAATTACCCACCCCAGGGTGACAGTAGGGACCAGCCTGTTGCCCCAGAGTATTGATTAATCGGTCCCAGTTTGGATCCTAAGCTGTATGGGCTCCACATTCTAGCAGAGCCACGGACATTTGGAGGTAAGGTAGATCTTTTTTTTTTTAAAGATTTTATTTATTTGACAGAGAGAGACAGCCAGCGAGAGAGGGAACACAAGCAGGGGGAGTGAGAGAGGAAGAAGCAGGCACCTAGTGGAGAAGCCTGATGTGGGGCTCGATCCCAGGACACTGGGATCACGCCCTGAGCTGAAGGCAGACGCTTAATGACTGCGCCACCCAGGCACCCACAAGGTAGATCTTAATGATTCATTTGTTTGACTTTATTGTTACTGACTTTAATTTATTAGGAAACTTCATTCATGTGTTATCCAGTGTCACAGAGTTCATCAACACTGGTCTCTGGGATGCAAACTTTGAACGTCAGTCCTGTACCAAATGTATGGCCATTTATTTGGTATTACTATCCGATTCTCCCAATTTGCCTGTGGATTAATAGGTACCTTGGAATGATGGCAGTAGACCCAGAAGGACTTGCTAGGAGCAGGTACATGGTGCTGGGGACCCTTCGGGGCAAGAGAGCCCTGTGACGGCAAGTTACATTACACCAAACAGGGTTGAAGAGTCCGGGATCAGGTGAGGACCCAGTTCATGAGAAAGCTGGAGAGCCAGGCCTCAGCAGCTGGGCTGGCCTCATTGGAGACCAGGGCACGTTCAAAAGCTTAGCTGTCTAAAGATGACGGGCAAGTGTTGTCTTGGCCTTCGTTTAACCCTGAGAAGAACATTCCTTCATCCCACATCTTTTTGTGGGCTGACAAGGCTGCGATCTTGTTGCACTGGGAGAATTGGGGACAGCTGTTAATGGCAGGGTCTTAAAGGTTTCGTAGGCCAGCAGCAGAAGACCGAGGAAAACAAACACCAGCAGACTCTTGATCTCAAATAAACACAGAGTTAACGCCCCGGGAGAGAGCTTTCCACGTCTTGTGCAAAGGCCTGGTCTTACCACCCAAGCCCCCTGCCCCACTACGGCATGCTCTGAGGAATGAGTAGCAGACCACACAGCTGGGAATGGAAATGCCAGAAACGTGACACTGGATTTTAGTGACCACTTCTGACTTCCATGGATTTAAGAAGAATTTGCCCCTAGAGCCTATGTTTGTGTGCATTGAGCCTAGCGTCTCAGCTGACTTGACCCATTTGCAAATGACCCCATCACTCACCCTGGGGATTTGGCCACAGTCCTGTGCTGAACTGGACCATGGCCTTCACCTTGACCTTGACCTGGGAGCCATCCCTCCTTTGAGGCTAAATAGTGATGGACTAAAAATCAAGATATTTAAATTCTAGCTCAAACTCACTGCATAGCCATGTAACGCTGGACAATTTTTTTCTTTTTTTAAATCTGTTTGGTCTTTGATTTCTGCATGCGTGGGGTAAAGGGAGGGGACCGGGTGGGGTGAGAGCCAATGTTCCGTCCAGTGCTGAGAGTCCTCCGTGGGCTGGCCGACTTCCTATCAGCAGCCCCACTCTCTGCTGGAGCCCAGGGGCACATGGCTTGTCTCCTGCTCCGCAAGGACAGGGCCGGCCCTGCCAGCTGATTGTACTCGCGTGCCCTCCATCCATTTTTGTTTTATTACAGCCACTATTCTTACAGGCACATGGCTGAGCCGCATTGTTGGTAATCTTAAAGCCATTAAGTGCTTTCAGGATGGAATCCTCTTGGCGTGCCCAGCTGCTTCTCCGGTGCCTGTTTCCTGGATCCTGTCCTGAGTCAGGCAGCTGGTGACTCTGTCCCTGTGCGGGAACGCTCCCTTCCCTGGGCCTGATCGTTCGGGATTGAAATCGTAGCGTATGGGGGCTTAAACCAGGGTCATGTCATCCAGACTCTCACTTTACAAATGGGGAAGCCAAGGCCCAGGGCGGTCGGAGGGATTCTGCCCGGGTCACGCAGCTTTGACAGCAGATTAGCAAACTTAGCAGCCAGGCCTGGAGCCAGCGCCCTTGACGCTCGGCCCCGGCACTGTGGCCAGATCTCAGCCACGCTAGCCTCGTCGAGATTATTTAATGACATCGTCGAGATAAACTTCCCATTAATGGAGGGCCATGTCTGTAAATAGAAACCTGTAAATAGAATCTACAGGGTAAAAAAAGGTGCTTGTTGCGTTTCTCCGAGGTGCAAGGCACTATTTCGGTCAGACTTGGGGATGGATCTGAACCCACATCTGTCTCTACACACGTCTTTAGAGTGGGTACAGGTAGTTTAGAAAAAGTTGTTTCAGCAGTTGTATGGTTTTGACCCGGACAGATGGGCACTTCTCACAGTTTTAAACATAAGCATGAATATTGCATTAAGGGTCACATTTTAATCTTTTTTTCAAATTGAAGTATAATTAACATGATGTTATGTTAGTTTCAGGTGTGCAACAGAATGATCCAACAATTCTGTGCATTTCTCAGTGCTCATCTTGAATTTTTTGAGTCACAGAACTCTGTGGTTGTCCATACAAACTATAAATGACCGCAGTCTTCACTTTCCCTCCTCATACCCAGGTCCTTGTACCCCCTGTGGGTTTCCTCTGCTGAGAAAATGTCTGTCCTATAACTGGCCCGGATGAAACTTGTGAGTCACAAAGGAACTGGTCCCTGCGCAGTTAGCCGGGCTCCATGTTTCCATGGCCCTAGGCCTGCGGCTCCCAGCACCCCATCTTGTTGGGGGTGATGGAGGTCACGCCAGGCAGAACATACATAGGATACCTGCTAGGTACATAGCTCAGGTCTCCTGCCAGGTTTCCTAGGCTGTGTTTTGATTTACAAAATATGGAAAAACTTTGGGCTCCATTACAGAGACATTGAGTAATGCCCAAATACCAACCAATCTAGTTGCTTTGATGTTTTGGAGGACTTTCGGTTTTATCATACTCGGTGTCTTGTTAGTACAAAAGTAGGCACATTAGCTAATTTGTCTGGTTTATTCACTCAGTAAGTGAATATTTGTTGAAATGTGTCTCTGGGGGCACCTGGGTGGCACAGCGGTTGAGCGTCTGCCTTCGGCTCAGGGCGTGATCCCAGCGTTCTAGGGTCGAGCCCCACATCAGGCTCCTCTGCTGTGAGCCTGCTTCTTCCTCTCCCACTCCCCCTGCTTGTGCTCCCTCTCTCGCTGGCTGTCTCTATCTCTGTCGAATAAATAAATAAAATCTTTAAAAAAAAATGTGTCTCTGTAGTTCCATGGTGTGCCCAGTCTGTTTGATGAGACTGACGAGCCAAGCAGTTGCCATAAGGAATATGTGGTCACTGATCAACAGGGCTCTGGAAGAAAGAAACATGGCTTTCGGGAACGTTAAAGGACCCTAACTTAACTTGGGGTCAGAAAAGACATCTGAGGAATTGGTGTTTGAGGTGGAGTCTGAGGGGGGTTAACTCGGAGAGGGGAGGCTGGTGTGGAAAGTGCTCCAACAGGAAGGACCCGGCCCTGAAGACTCCAGGGCCAGGCGGGGCTGTGTGGGAGACGGGGGTGGCTGCTCAGGTGTGTGCTCTGAGACACTTACGTGGGACCGGGATTGGAGAAGGCCTCGCAGCCGGTGGGAGCCTGTGGGGAGAGGCGGTGGCAGGCAGGGGCCGGGTGAGGTGGCCCCGCCGGTGTGGGCACCATGGGGGTGCACAAGGAAGGAGGTGGCAGGTGCAGGGGGATCCAGGAGGGACTATGCTTGGGATCTGTGGGCCTGAGGAAGGTGTGCAGGACTTTACAGCTCTGCCACTCAGGGGTAGGGGACATTGATGGGGGGCAGCAAGGAGAGCCCGAGTTGGGCTTTGACTTGTTGAGTTTGAGGTTCCCCGTGATCTTCAGAAGGAGGTGGAGAGGCTGCTTGGGGTCGAAGCCTTGTGCCTTTAGAAGCTGCGGCCTGACTGAGGACGAGGTTGCCTGGGGGAGGACAAAATGAGAAAGGAGAGGCACATGGATGCCCTGGAGGGGCTGGAGGTGGGGACAGACACCCGGAGCACAGGGACTCCAGGCAGGCGGACCGTCGGCAGGATCGGAGGGTGGCCCAGAGTGGAACAAGTGACACGGAGGTCATGGGTGACTTGGAGCTATTTTGGGGCCTGATGTGGCATGAGTGGAAGGCAGGCTGGAGGAGACAAAGGGTTTGGGACGGTGAATACATGGAAAACTGACTGTACGCAGAGCTTTCCACAGTCTGTCTGGAAGGACAGGCCGGTGGCTGCAGGGGAAGGTGTGGCTGAGAAAGAGGACTGGGAGGTTGGAGGATGTTTGAGGATGATGGGAACATGTCCCATGGGGTGCTGAGAAGCAATGCGGGAGAGCCCAGGGGCGAGGGAGGGCCCTGAGAAGATGTGGGGGGCAGGGCTAGGGGCCCCAGGGAGGAGGAGAGGTTATTTGCATAAAATGAGGGGGAGTGAGTTTGCCTTGAAAGCAGCCGCGTATGTGATATTAGGGGGCCCTGGTGTCTAACTCTTGTGTGGTGGCAGCAGGCCTTTGTGGACCCCTTGCTGGCCCGGGAAGGAGCTGCTGGCTCCTGAGTGCTGTGCGGTGGGGGGTGGGGGGGCAGCGCCCTGCTTGGCCTCGCTGGCCCTGGGTTTGGGGGCGTGGGTGGGAGGGGCCCCTCCCTGCCACAGGGTCTCCGCAAGCGCCACCCAGCTGGGGCCGCTTGCCTTCCTTTCTGGGGAGATTGCGGGACACAGTGCTCTGGTTTGCATTGCTCCTGACGGAGAGCCTGCTGTCCTCATCTGTGCAGGATTTGTCTGCCTCGTTTCTTGCGTTTGAGCTTTCCTTGGAACCGCTGGTTCTAAGCAATGGGATTATGACGTGACCTGGTTTTATTCATGTTTCTTGAGCTTGGTGTTGCTGATGTCTGTGGTTACGGTTTTCAACACGTCTAGAAAGGTTTTGGCAAGCATTTCTTCAGATCCTCCCTTCCGTGCAGCGCCTCCTGCTGTGGGGACTGGTTGCACGTAGATTAATCCGCTCCGGCCTCTCCTTGGGCTCTGTGATGATGCTCCTTACATTTTCCCCATCTTTTTTCTTTTTGTATTTTATTTTGCATATTTTCTGTTGTTATATCTCCAGTATTTTCACTCATCTTTTCATCTGAAATAACATGCTGGTAATCCCATCAGCGCATTAAGAAAATCTCAGACACGGCAGTTTTCACGTATAAAAGTTTGACTTGGCTCTTCATTAACATTTTCTGTTATTGCACGTGTTCGATCTGTGCCCCGCCTTCCTGAGCTCACGGACACGTCAGAGCAACCTTCCTCATGGGGCTGATTTTGGTCCACTGCTGAGGCAGTGCGCATGTCTCAGGAACGAGGAGAGGGCCCTCCTGGCTGGGGGCACCCGGGGTCTGGGGTCTCCAGACCCTCTGTGAGCTCGGGGATTTCCGCACGCGAGGGAGCAAAGTCCACGCACGGGAAGGCACGTGCGGTAGGGAGAGTGAGGGAGTGTTGTTGAGTCGCTGAAGCTCTTTATTAAGTTCTTACCATTGTTTGTATTTGTCAGTTCTAGAATTTTCATTGTATCCTTTAAAAACAAAATCAATTGCAGGAGAAAATCGAGATGACGGTGAGTATGGTGATGACATAGCTCCAAAGGTATGATCCATGACAGAAATAATCGATTGGCTGGATTTCATCAAAACAAAACACTTCTCTTTGAAGAACAACGTAAAGAGATTGGGCAGAAAGTCTCAGCTTGGGACAGCCCAAATCCAGAACACCGACTGTGCTGGCGAGGGTGCGGAGCAAAGGGGGCCCCCCACTCACTGCCCGCGGGAGTGCAGAGCGGTGCGGCCACTTTGGAGGACAGTTTGGTGGTTTCTCACAAAAGTAAACACACTCTTACCATGTCAACCAACAATGGTGCTGATGGGTTGAAAACCCATGAAAATAAGTTTCATGAGTTGAAAATTTATGATCACATAAAAGCCTGCACGTGGATGTCTATCATAATTTTATTCATAATTGCCAAAACCTGGAAGCAACCAAGATGTCCTCCGGTGGGTGCTGGATAAACTGTGGTCCATCCGGACAATGGAATATCATTCAGCACTAAAAATAAACGAGCCATGAAGCCTTGAGAAGACATGGAGGAGCCTTAAATGCATTCGTAAAGTCAAAGAAGCGAAGACAACCTCCTGTCTGATTCTAACGCTGACATTCTGGAAGAGGCAAAACTATGGAGACAGGAAAAGATCAGTTGGGAGTGGGGGAGGGAGGGACGAGCAGGTGGAGCACAGAGGGTTTTAGGGCAGTGAGATTGCTATGCATGATACTGCAATGATGGGTAACTGTCATCACGCATTTGTTCAAACCCACAAGAGTGTATGACACCAAGAGTGACCCTGATGTACACTGTGGACTCTGGGTGATGATGACATGTCCATGGGGGCTCATGAGTGGTAACAAATGCACCATCTGGTGGGGGTGCTGGTGGTGGGGGAGGCTTACATGTTGGGGGGGCAGGAGGCACGTGGGAACGCTCTGTACTTTGAATTTGGCTGTGAACCTAAAACCGATCTAAAAAGTAAAGTATGTCAAAAAGAATAAGGAGTAAGTTACAAAAAGTATCTATGCTATTCTTAAAAGAAATCCTGTTCTCTGATGAAATTCTCCATCTTATAATCATTTTTTTCTTGAACATAGTAATCACAGATATTTTAAATTGTATATGGTAACTCCAGTGACTTGGGAATCTTCGATCTTTTTGTATTATCATCTTATCGTCTTGGTCTCTGTATTGGATTGAGTGTGTCCCCTCCCCCCCATTTATGTCCTTCAGTCACAAAAAATAATGTGACCTTATTTGGAAATAAAGTCTCTGCAGATATGATTGGTTAAGGACTGTGCTGAGGTCATAGTGGATCATGGTGGGCCCTAAATCCAGTGCGAGTGTCCTGATGAGGGACAAAAGAGGACACAGACATAGAAAAGGTGCTGTGATGACAGACCGAGCTTGGAGTACAGGGTCCACAGCACTGGATAACAGGAGCCATCAGAAGCTGGAGGAGGCGAGAAAGGATCCCTTTAGAGCCTTCAGAGGAGCACAGTACCCTGGCACCTGGATTTTTGACATCTGGTCTCCAGAGCTGAGAGGGATTAAATTTCCGTTGTTCTAAGCCACCAAGATTTCAATAATTCATGACAACAGCTGTAGGAAACAAATGGTCTTCTTGTCTTATGAATTTTGCTTGAATGACTGAAGTTGCCTAAGAAATACTGTGCGGTTCTGAGTGATGCTGGTCTCATGGGATGGAGTCACTGTCTGCTTTCTGCTCTTTCAGTGCTTTGTGGTGGTCTGGGCTCATATCTGTGTGCCTCACCCCTTTCTTTCATCCTGGCCTTTCAAATCCTGGATGTGTTGTCTAACTCAGGCTCTAATACCTATGTCCTTAGCCCTATGACATTGATAAAAAGCTCCACTGTTCTCTCTGCTGCTTAGAACAGATCTCTGTTTCCGGCCAAGAGTTGGACAATGCCCAAAGGTGAAAAGCAGTATGCAGGAAGACACAGTTCTCTCTAGGGCCTTTGTCCCTCACATCCTGGCTGCCCGATCGATAGATCCATCCATCCATCCATCCATCCATCCATCCATCCATCCATCCATCCACCCACCCACCTCCCTATATGTCTATCTATCTAATTATCTATCTATCTATCTATCTATCTATCTATCTATCTATGTATTGTCTATCCATCCATTCACCTATCTATATGTCTATCATCTCTCTCTCTCTCTCTTCTTATTTACATTTTATCTGAATTTTTAGTTCTGGGTAAGAATCTTGTCCTATCAGAAGCAGTTGTGTTATGGATAGAAGTATAATAGAGCTATTTCCGTGTATTCGAGTCTAAGTCTACTTCACACATATTATGTATTACCTACTACCTAGAGTCAATGAGAATATGAAAACAAGCAGATATCATGAGACGTGGTAGGTGCTCAATAAATACTAATGTATGTATACATAAAGTATATATATATTTAAAATCTCTATATATAAAGTTGAGGCAAAGAATTGCCATATATAGCCTCGCTTTGTAAACTCTGGATATCTCCCTTTGGCTCTGAGCACTATTAACTATTGTGTTAACCAAAGTAAATTTCTCACATCTCTAGTGTATTTGTTGGGTAATTCAGGAGTCCTTTCTTGAGTGCAGATCTGGGACGAAGGGCATCGGGGAGAAGCAGGCAGGTGTAGTTGCCCTGGAAACCTTCACTCAGCAATGGAAGCTCAGTGTGTCATACGAATACCAGCCCTGACAGGGGCGCCAGGTCACATGACTTGGGAGTCTAAAATAAGGGCAAACGTCAAAAACAGGAAAGCAATTTAAGGAAATCTAGCATTTCTTTTCCTAACTTTTCCTGAAAATGTGCCAGAAGTAGGTGGAAGCATAAGTTGCAATAATGCGAGTAGATAAATGAACCCTCATCTCCAAGCCACGACTTTTTGTGGACCCATGTTTGACTCAGTACGAAATATAAGGAAGGAGTTTCTTCTGAATGAAAGTTATCTGTTTGGTCAGTCAGTGGATGAGCGTGGCCTCAGGGAAACATCTGCGGAGCATCTCAGGGATGAGAAAGGAGGTGTTTCCTTTCTCTGAACAAGGTCAGACTCTCACGATGGATGTTTCAGAAGGTTCCCATGGAAGGATGGCGGCTCATTCACCTTGCCCATGTGGCTTTCTTGAGGTTTAAACCACCCCATCACAGTTCTGAGTATGGAACACGCACGTGTACATCTTTGGGAAGAAAGGCAGTCGTGAGTTCTGGGCGTGGTGTCCATGAGCCCTAGGCGAGTGTTGCTAGTAGTGCTGTGTCTTATGACACCCACGGACCCATCACTGGACTCGTGGGTGGACACACTAAAGCCACAGTTGCTTACACTATCTGTAGGTAGCAGGACTTTTTTTTGTGCTGTTAAAAAACACATAACATTCATCTAAGGAACATAAGTCAATCAGAGAAAGACAATTATATGATTTCACTCATATGTGGAAGTTAAGAAACAGAACAGGGGGATAGGGGAGGGGAAAAATAAAAATAAAAAATAAAATAAGATGAAATTAGAGAGGGAGACAAGCCATGAGAGACTCTAAATCTTAGGAAACAAACTGCAGGTTGCTGGAGAGGAGGTGGGTGGGGGATGGGGTCACCGGGTGATGGACATTAAGGAGGGTTCATGATGTGATGAGCCCTGGGTGTGATATGCAACTGATGAATCACTAAGTCTACCTCTGAAACGAATGATACACTCTGTTAATTAATTGAATGTAAATTAAAAAAAAACCCACATAATGTTCAGTCTACTCTCTTAGAACATTTTCATTTTTTTTAATTTTATTTTATTATATTATGTTAATCACCATACAGTACATCCCCAGATTCCGATGTAAAGTTTGGCTTCATTAGTTGCGTATAACACCCAGTGCACCATGCAATACGTGCCCTCCTTACTACCCATCACCAGTCTATCCCATTCCCCCACCCCCTCCCCTCTGAAGTCTTCAGTTTGTTTCTCATAGTCCATAGTCTCTCATGTTTCATTCCCCCTTCTGATTACCCCCCTTTTCTTTATCCCTTTCTTCCCCTACCGATCATCCTAGTTCTTATGTTCCATAGATGAGAGAAATCATATGATAATTGTCTTTCTCTGCTTGACTTATTTCACTTAGCATTATCTCCTCCAGTGCCGTCCATGTTGCAGCAAATGTTGAGAATTCGTTCTTTCTGATAGCTGAGTAATATTCCATTGTATATATGGACCACAGCTTCTTAATCCAGTCATCTGTTGAAGGGCATCTCGGCTCCTTCCATGATTTGGCTATTGTGGACAATGCAGCTATGAACATTGGGGTGCATATGGCCCTTCTCTTTACTACGTCTGTATCTTTGGGGTAAACACCCAGTAGTGCAATGGCTGGGTCATAGGGTAGTTCAATTTTTAACTTTTTAAGGGACCTCCACACTGTTTTCCAGAGTGGCTGTACCAACTTGCATTCCCACCAACAATGTAGGAGGGATCCCCTTTCTCCACATCCTCTCCAACAATTGTTGTTTCTTGCCTTGTCTATCTTTGCCATTCTAACTGGCGTAAGGTGGTATCTCAGTGTGGTTTTGATTTGAATTTCCCTGATGGCTAATGATTTTGAACATTTTTTCATGTGTCTGTTAGCCATTTGTATGTCTTCATTGGAAAAGTGTCTGTTCATATCTTCTGCCCATTTTATGATTTGTTTATTTGTTTCTCGTGTATTGAGTTTGAGAAGTTCTTTGTAGATCTTGGATACCAGTCCTTTATCTGTGGTGTCCTTTGCAAATATATTCTCCCATTCCGTGGGCTGTCTCTTAGTTTTTTTGACTGTTTCCTTGGCTGTGCAGAAGCTCTTTATCCTGATAAAGTCCCATAAGTTCATTTTATCTTTTATTTCTCTTGCCTTTGGAGATGTGTCGTGAAAAAGGTTGCTCTGGCCGATGTCATAGAAGTTGTTGCCTATGTTCTCCTCTAGAATTTTGATGGATTCCTGTCTCACATTGAGGTCTTTCATCCATTTGGAGTTTATTTTTGTGTATGGTGTGAGAGAGTGGTCAAGTTTCATTCTTTTGCATGTAGCTGTCCAATTTTCCCAGCACCATTTATTGAAGAGACTGTCTTTTTTCCACCGGATGTTTTTTCCTGCTTTATCAAAGATTAGTTGCCCAAAGAGCCGAGGGTCCATTTCTGGGTTCTCTATTCTGTTCCATTGGTCGATGTGTCTGTTTTTGTGCCAGTACCATGCTGTCTTTGTGATCACAGCTTTGTAGTACAGCTCGAAATCCGGCATTGTGATGCCCCCAGCTTTGTTTTTCCTTTTCAACAGTTCCTTGGAGATTCGGGGCCTTTTCTGGTTCCATACAAATTTAAGGACTATTTGTTCCAGTTCTTTGAAAAATGTCCTCGGTATTTTGATCGGGATAGCATTGAAAGTGTAGATTGCTCTGGGTAGTATGGACATTTTAACTATGTTAATTCTTCCAATCCATGAGCATGGAATATTTTTCCATCTTTTTATGTCTTCCTCAATATCTTTCAAAAGTGATCTATAGTTTCTTGGATATAGGTCCTACGTCTCTGGTTAAGTTAATTCCAAGGTAACGTATGGTTTTTGGTGCTATTGTAAATGGGATGGATTCCCTAATTTCTCTTTCTTCAGTCTCGTTATTCGTGTATAGAAATGCAACTGATTTCTGGGCATTGATTTTGTATCCTGCCACCTTACTGAATTGTTCTATAACTTCTAATAGTTTGGGAGAACATTTTCAGTGTACGGTACCACATTATTAACTCTATGCACGTTGCTGTGCAGGAAATCTCTAGAACACGTTCATCCTGCGTGACTGACTCCCAGTTCCCACTGAGCAGCACCCCCCTCCCCCATTTCCCCACCTCAGCCCCTGGCCACCGCCAACCCATCTTCTTCTGTAAGTTTGACCCCTTTAGACGCCTCCCACGAGGACTCCTGCATTGTGTCGCGGTGTGCTGGCCGCTGTGCTGGCCGATTCCGCCACCATGGCGGCACAGTTCACTCACAGTAGCATGTGACAGGCAGACTTCTTTAGGCTGAATAATGTGTCTATAAACCTCATCTTCCTTACCGATTCATCCACTGAAGGACATGTAGATCATTTCCGTGCCTTGGGTGTTGTGAATAATACCGCAGTGAACACGGGGGAGCAGGCATTGCCCTACAATCCTGCTCTCAGTTTTTTGGGATAAATAGCCAGAACTGGGATTGCTTGATCATACAGGAATGTTATTTTTAATTTTTTGAGGAGCCTCCTTACTGTTTCCTGGGGCGGCCGCACTAGTTTGCCTTCCCACCAACACCGCACGAGGGTCCTAACTTATCACTTCCCCACCAACGCTTGTTATTCTCTGGGTTTTTGTTGTTGTGGTTGCTTGATCCGAGCCGTTCTGGCAGGTGTGCGGTGACAGCCTGTGGTTTGGATTTGCATTTCCCTGGTGATGAGTGGCACTGAGCATCTTTTCATGTGACTGTTGGCCATCTGTGTGTCTTCCTTGGAGAAATGTCTATTTAAGTCCTTTGCCCATTTTTAAAACCAGATTGTTTTTGGTAGTATAACTTTTTTTTTTTTAAAGAAATGTTAGGCAGAAGTTGGATATTTTAAGTAGATTAAAATGGGACTGAGGCCGAGGCGGCCATATGGCACTTTAGAGAATCTCTGTTAGAGTTTTACTACCACCGGTGGGAAATGTGAAGCTGGCTGTGGGCGGGCTGGCTTCGGGTGGGCAGCCTCAAGCCCCTCATGCTCCCAGGCAGGAGGGAAGGTACTGAGACCCTCATGGACGTGATGAGGTGGACGTGGTCCCGTGAGGCCTGTGTGGGCGGCAGCTCCTGGGGATTGAGCTCAGCAAAGCTGGGGCAGGGCGCGTTTCCAGCCTACAGGCTGAGGTCCGGCAGGCTGGGCGCGAGCCCCATCATACTGCAGCCGAACGCCAGGACTGAATTCTTTGGGAAGAAATGAACACTGCACCAGAGAGATGAGCTGTCTAGGGAGAGTCAGGGTGCCTTGGGGCTGGGCTAAGCGGGGTCCAGTGCCCAAGATTGTCCATCACTACAGTGTCTGTCAGGGTCGTGATGAGCTCTGGCTACACGCTGTCTCCGGTAGGCGACATGGCGGGACCCGCTTTAGAGAGGAGGCATCAAAGCTAACGAATGTTCTACAGGCTGTGCCCGTGTAGCTGCTCAGGGATGGAGCTGCGTGAAAGTCTTGGGCTGCCGACCCACGTCGCCCGTGTGTTCCCACCACGATGCGCGGCTTCACTTCGGGGCCCCGGCTCGAGCTTGAGCCTCCTTCCTCGTGAGGCCTCGTCCTCAAATAGATTTTTCTGAGCTGAACATCAGTTTTGGCCCAAGGCTATAATGTAATGTCTTCACTTTGCCCCGTGAGGTAGACACTGAACCAGGGTTCCCACATCATCTGACACTTCTTATCCATGCTGACTTTGTTTCTCCTGAGCATGTTGCAAACTCCCGCAATGGATTGGGAAGTAAAATCACTGATGGTTTTTTCTTTGCGTCCATCAGGATTCTTTGGGTTGTGCTGGATGGAAACCCCATTGCAGGGAGCTTCAGCAAAGAGGGACTTTGTTGTCCCATGATTGGGATGTCTCATGGAGAATGCTGCACCGCGTGTCTCTGGGCATGTCGGCGGGTTCCTGGCGACTGACGGGTTCCCTTCACACACTTGTGCATGCACACACACATACACACACACACACACACACACACACACACATACATGCAGTGCCCATGGCATCATCCTCACAGACAGTCCTGGCCTCAGTGAGACAGCTGAGACCTCACAGGCAGTGGGGGAGGGTCTTACCCCCAATGGTCACACCCTCTTCATGTTGAGCTGTGGTTTGAATGGAGTCCTTTCTCCTGTCAGGGGCCTGCCCTGTCCCAGTCCGCGTTCTGCTCCTCTGAGCAGCGTGGCTGGGCCCGGCAGCATCTCTGAGAGGCCGCATCCTAGGAGGTGAGCCTCCTGCATTAGACGAAGGCTGGAGCAGTTCTGAAATTTACCGTGAGGAGTGTGAGGAGCTCATAGGCCTCTGGTCTCTCCCCGAAAGTGAGGCTGTTTTATCAGGAGAGGCTAGTTTCTGGAGACTCAGGTGACTGAGATGCCATTTGATAGGAGACGGGGCACTATAATCATCCCTCTTTGCCTGGAGGGGCGACCTGTGTGGGCAGAGAGCAGAGGACCATGATGGGCGGTCCTACGGGACCTCAAGAAGGAGGGCAGCACTGGATTCCTTCTGGAAAGGATGCTGATACGCAGAAATAACATGTCAACTGCCTGTGTTTATTCGATACCTCCTTACCACACATGTATTAAATTAAATGCTAGGCTGTTGGAGTAGTAAAGGGGAGAAGACACAAGGTAAAAAGTATGTAGACCCCGGTTCAGTATGTGAGGGACTCTCAGATGAGTCACGTAAATGACTTCCGCTCTCGCTTTGTAGTGTTTCATGGACACATTCATTGACTCCTTTTGCTGGTCTGGCCCTTGGCTGTGTTCCTGATACACCACATATGCGAACGTGGAGATTTTTTGAGTGCCTGGGCACCACTGCATAGAATTTCCTCTAATTGTAACAAACTGAAAGCTAGTTTTACAGGTGGGGAGAACAGCGAGGTAGACCAGCTGGCTGATGGTCACACCCTCTTCATGCTGAGCTGTAGTTTGAATGGAGTCCTCTGGATTCTGAGGTCTGGGACCACCCCTGCATGGCCCCTTCTCTTGGTGGCACATGCCCGGGTCCAGCCCATGGCCATGCCAGGCTTGTGTGATTTATACTTGGACACAAGCTGTGCAAAACGATGGATACCCTGCAATTATCCATAGCGCACATCTGTGCTAATAACTATAAATAAGACGTAACTTGGCGACTGGGCACGGCTCCTCTTTTAGGAAAGGCCGTCCTGCTAAATTAACCTCAGGACGAGACCCGTGAAAACTTGAGTAGTTTCTGGAATAAAAACAAAACCAAAAAACTTCCCAAACACCCCTCCCCCAAGAGGCCCCCTTCCTTTCCTCTGGAACTAGCAGCACTCGAGTCAGGTGCCCTGCTCAGCAAGTGCACCCCGAAATTTGAGCAGCTCTTACACTCATCTGGAAGCACCAGCGAGTGGGCCGGGGAACCTGCAGCTCAACAGGGTTGAAAAGAAGTCTGAGAATTTGTGCGTCAACATTATAATGAGTCGGAGGAGAGCCGGGCACGGGGTGGGGGGCGGGGGGCGGGGGGGATGTCAGCCCCACCCTCTTGTCCTGGGAGGAGAGCGGCGCATTCTGTGGCTCAGGACCCACACTTGGCACTTCCTGATTTTCATTTTTTCCAACACATCGACGTTTGCCTCCTAAGATCAGGCTGATGAGTGATGATGCTGGCCACGAATTTGGGGCGAGGCAGTCTCTGTGGCTATATATAGCATCTTCCCAGGCCATAAATGGGAGGGAGGGCTGGGCATTTGGAGGGAGAAATAGCTTCGCCTTCTTCAGCCAGAGCCGCGTCGTGGGTGAGCGGGGCGAGGCAGGGCTTCTCTCCTCTTGGCCTTTTCCCTTTCTCTCTGGGTAAGTTTTCTTTTCTCTTTCCTTTTCTAATTTGGGGCTTTGCAAGAAGGACTAGCAGTGTGTGCTGAGGCGGGTAGCAGTCCGATTTCCTAAGTGGACCCGTTTCAGGGGAGGGCCGTGTTAGCACGCTCAGGGAAACAGAGGAGACAGCAAATGATTCAGCCTGAGGTCTGCGTTTCTTGGACTAGATTTTAGGACTTGCTTTGTTTCCCACAGTCACGATCTCAACTGTCATGACATGCCGTCCCCTCAGAGCCCTGGCCTGTCAGCCCCGAGCTCTGCAGTGTCTCCCGGGGGGGTGCCCCGAGCCCATTCATTGAGGTCTGCAATTTCATGAAAGCCTGAGCCATGAAGGAGTCTCTGGGGACAGTGCAGATTTGAAAAGGTGTGAAATAAAACTGGCGATTTTCTGAAGAGAAAGAGAGAATCAGGCCCTTAGCATCGCCCTGGACGCTGATATCTGGGGGACGGGAAAGAAGGCTGCTCTCAGCCTCCACAGGCTTTCGGCTTCGAACGACAGCTTCTCACGGCTGTCTTCTCGTCTGTACTTTGTGACGAGCTGTAATCCTGCAGAATCCCTCGGCCGATGGAGCCTGGCGCCTTCCCCCACGGCCTTGGAGCTGCGCCTGCAGGGAGGGTGGTGGTGGTGGTGGGGCCTGTGCCCAGAAGGCAGGCCTGGGAGGGCAGTGGGGCTCAGGGATGTGGGGTCGCTGCAGCTGGGAGGGCTTCACTTTCCCACTTCCCAGGCTCAGCCCTTGCTTCCCAAGCACGAGTGACATAGGTATCAAAGAGTAACTAGAGCAAAGATCATTTACATGGATTTTTAAATAAACCAGGCAACAAATGTACCTGGAGCCAATGCTGAATGAGGGGTGCTGGTTCTTTACCAAAATGAGGAGAATTTGGGGGTAAACTGTAACAGAATGGAATATTTCTCTAGTTGGTGATGATGGCAACTGTGTGGGTTGCTGGAAAGTTCTCCTGTCCAGGAAGCTGCACATGATCTGGTCGCTCGATTGAATTTGATCCTGCTGGAGGGTTAGCACAGAAGGACTCAGGGTCCTTGGAAGCCAGATTGCTCTGTGGCTGCAAGGACAGCCCTCTGCCACTCCTGCCGCGGCCCCAAAAGGTTATTTGGAGAAACACTGCATAAATCTAGCTGCCGGGAATCAGATGTCACACCATGGTGGATTTCTCTTTGAGGATGATTTTAAGAGGGATTTTGTGCTCAGTGACCGTTTCTTTTGTTGCTGGACAGTTTGGAAAAAGCTTCGGGGAAAGTAGACCCCAGTGCCAACGAGCTTGGGCAAAGCCCATCTTGAGGTCTTAGGGTTTAGTTACTTGGGGGCCTAGTCCCGTCGTGTGTGCCAACTAATCCTATTTCTTCCTTTCGAAAAGCTTTCATCGACTTCAACACTTTTAGGTGCATAAACAACAGTGTCTTTTATTAGGTGGAAGTCAGTACATTGTAGTTGAAATGTTTCCACGAATTACAATCCTTCTTGGTGGCATAAAAGATGGTTCCAGACACCCTTCACAGGAAGGCGTTAGGTCTAGGCATGTCATAGACGCACGGTCCCCAGTACTTGAGGACAGGCTCGCATTTCACTCTGGTGTTGTCATTCTGAGATGTGTGGGAAGCCTTGTGTGAGTGGTATGGATGGGTGGGTGCTGGGGTGCTGGGGGCAGAGTCAGAGGGCGAGGTGGGACGTTGGCTGTGTCCGATGGACCAGGGACCTGGGCGGATGATTTTCACCCTCGAGAGCTCTGTTTCCGCACAGGGAAGGCCGACATTCAAGCAGGACAGAATGAGATCATCCACGTCAGACTGTGGAATCTCCCGTGGCTTCGGATGAATGCCTTGTGCCCTGGGCCGCAGCTGCAGAGCGTGTGCTGAGTTTGCAGCGAGCAGATTTCCAAACGAGCTCATTGCTCCTGCTCCGGGGTGCTCAGGGACAACGGGGGAGGCTCTGAGACATGAGGTTCCCGGAGTGACCTGGGCGTGGGCTTGGCTGTGTGGTGGGCCTGCTGCTCTGTCTGGGCTGCCCATGGCATTGGGAAAAGCCAGCCCAGGCCGGGGAGTGGGGGCGGGAGCCAAGGACACATTGGCACAAGGGTCGACCATAGGACGTGAGCTTGCTGCCATCCTTGGAGCCGGGGGCCTCTGAGATGGTCCTGTCCTTGAAATGCAGTGCTCTGTGATTTGAGCTTGGGTGCCGCCTCGCAGGTGCTCCCCGTGTCTGTGGAGTGAGAGATGGGTAGAACCAAGGATAATCCCATTTGCAGAGTCCCCGAAAGCTCCTGACGGTGACGGCCCTCAGCATGGTGTCGCATTAGGTGGGAGTAAATGCAGTCAAGTGTTCTATTGCTGTCGTGGGCCGCAGCTGCCTTGGGTGGGGAGAGAAGCTATAGCATGTGCTGGTCAGAGTGAGGAACACAGGAGCCCCGTGCACTTGATTCCAGCTCCATGGTGCTAATTGTTACAAAGTATACGCTTCTCACACGGGAAGTGTTGAGGACTTGCAGGCCCACACAGGCGTGTGTCGAGTGAGGTCAGCGATACACCGAGTGCTGATCGCCCACGGAGCACGGACGGGATGCTGCGGAGGAGTTAACGGGGTCACCGGGCTGTGAGGGAAGCTTATCTTTCACGCTCAGAACATAAGCACAGGTCCCGTTGAGTGCGCCTTACTCTTTTTTGGGGCGGCAGCTCCCCCAGTTTAAACATGTCAAGATAGCCTATCCTCTCTTATCATCTGGGCCATTTTTAGACTCTTCCCTTGGCGAAGAGATGCAAACAGGTCTGAAGGTTAACTCAGCAGAAATGTAAGTGACTATTGAGACGGGACATGACCCCGGGCATGACAGCAGCTGTGGCCGCGGTCCTCATTTGTGCTGTAGTGGCCTTTTCCTCCATCGGGGCAGGTGTGGTCGGGAGAGGAGACTGCTTCACACTGGTGAGATGTGTCGCCTGACCCTGGTCTGACTTCCGCTCAGGGAGCTAACCCCAGCACAGCCATGGACTCCAGAGATAATCAGTGCAAGGATGCCTTTATGGGCGGGAAGCTTTTCTTGCCGATTCACCTTGATTGACTCACTGGAAAGCCCACCGAGCTGCAGTTGAGAATATTCCAGATGGTAAAGTGACCGGATGTGTTTGTTTCAATACCTTTTCTGACCTACACCATTCACTTCATCACAGCAACAGCAAAGCACCGTGTGGTAGGGACACCTACCAATTTTGGTTGTTTGATATCCCAGGCCAAGCACAGTGCCAAGCATTCCGTAGAAGCAGTTTGGAATATCAGAGTTTGGGGGGTGAGAAGGGCGCCCAAGGCCACGTCCCCATGCAGGCTCAGAATTCAATCCCAGGTCTATCAGATGTAAGCCTGTGCTCTTGACCACGTTATGACGCCTCTGTCAAAGCTGGGGTGGAACGGAGAGGGTCTGTTTTCACTGAGTTCCATTAGATGCTGCATTCTGTCACATACTCATCATCAGATTGATGCTAGCCTGATGTAAAACATGTGCTGGACCCTCAGTGCGTATGTAGTGGTTGCCTGGCTAGTTGATTTTTAGGAGGAAAAATTGGTATTAGTGTGGCAAAGTATAAAAGACCCAGAAATAGAGATTTGATGGCCTCTGGGTGGGCCAGCCCTTTCTACGTGTTCTTAGGGAAATCCTTTCTCCTTTCTGGCGTCATGTCCCCACCCCAAGTACACTAAGGGTTTGGATAATCCCTAAGGATCTTTCCAAGATCTATAATTCTGTACTTCTAGGAAATCGCAGTCTGAAGGAAATTGGCCACGAGGAGTCCGCATGGAGGA
Organism: Ailuropoda melanoleuca; assembly: GCF_002007445.2. Lineage (NCBI taxonomy): Eukaryota > Metazoa > Chordata > Mammalia > Carnivora > Ursidae > Ailuropoda > Ailuropoda melanoleuca. The sequence continues at coordinate 52,106 of NW_023233281.1, forward strand.
TGTTCTGTATGTGGTTGGCTTTCTAATGCACACTCAAAGCTCTGAGCGGTGGGGTGGTGGAGGGAGCAGGTGCAGCTGTCCCATCTCAGGGCGGCACCTGCCCCTGGTCCACTGCTGGTCTGTGTCTCTGTTGTCCCTGGCGCTGGGGCATGGGGCCCTGCTTTAGAATTCCTTCTTTAAATTGGGGCAGATTATTCTAATTTAAACACAAAGGACAAAAGTGGAGCTCAGATTTGGAATTCCTTCGTTCCTTTATTTCAGAAGTTAGTTATCACCGAGATTTAGGAATACCATCTAGGTTACATTTTAGAGAGGGTTGAGTAAGCCCAGTAAGTTGGGGCTGTATTTATTTTGGGTGAGCATAGGCTGCAAATGGCCCAGTGTCCAATGCCTGCCCTCCTTCAATTCCCAGACTCCACACTGCAGTATGGATTTCAGTCATTTCTTGTTTCCAGAGAATTTAACCAAAATGTTTTGGTTAATTTGGTTAGAATTTAACCTCTGGCTTTCTTGCTGGTCCCAGCCCTGCTCCTGCCCACCCCTGCCATGCGAATCTACACGTAACCAGTGAGATGCTATTTTAGAAGAATGGATCTGGACAGTGTCCTGGAGATGAATTACCTTTCCAGGTCCTGTTTTGAGCAGTGAAGATCCCCAGCGCCCGGGCAGATGCAGAAAGCCCCCATGTGTGGTTGCAGTCTTTCCAGAGCGATCTCGTTAAGTGTCTTCAAGCATCCTGAGCTCCTGTGTTTTCCTGCCTCCTACCTTTGCTCATGGAATGCCCTGCCCCCTGCCCCATCTCCATCTGTCAGCCTGTCCATGGTCAAGGCTCTTCTCAAGCGTCATCTCTTTCAGGGGACCTCGCTTGGCTGCCCTCTGTCCTGTTATGTGTGCTCCCTCCTTGCTTCCCAGAGCAGTTTGGAACTCCCTCTGCTCTTATCTTGTATTCTAAGTATGTGTTTACTTCTCTTATCTGTGTTTTATTTTTATTCTTATCACTCACATTGCTTTTCATGTTGCCTTGAACAGCTAGGTATTCTATAAATATTTGTTGAACTCACAATTAAAAGAAACATAGTCTTCTGATTTTCATAGAAGCAAACAAAACAGGATATCCAGTCCCAGGGAACCTACTAGGCATCCAACTTGTAGCCCGAGATTATTTTCACTTATACAGTGTTTCTTTCATCCTTCCTTCCCTGAATGAATGTTACTAATTGAAGGTGATTTTCTTCTTCGGAACAACTGGAAATTCCGGTGTAGAAATCGCGGGAGCAGGACTGCATTTGAGAGGGAACTCAGTGCTGTTTGACACATTCTTTGCTCGTAGGTGCACACGAAGATGTCAATTGTTGCAGTGCCCTTCTACCAAAAGCGACACAAACACTATGACCAGTCATACCGCAATGTTCAGACAAGGTACCTTCTGGATGAGTATGCTGCAAAAAAGTAAGTTGAAATTCTGGGGTTGGACTGGTAGAGCTTTGATTGTGGGTGTCTGGCATTAAAGAAGCTTTATCCAGTCCCCCGCACCCTGGACATGAACTGGTTTGGGGAGGGTCAGGGATGGTATGCTCCTTGCACTGGAGGGGGAATTCAGCTCTCCTGGCTGCACAGCAAACTCCGTGTGGAGCACTGCTGGGATCCTGGTGGATCCTGGTGGATCCCGGTGGATCCCCGTGAATCCTGTTAGACTGGCTCTGAGCCCCTCGTTTAGATTATGAAGGCAGAGACTTTTTAGTAAGTGGTCCTTGACTTTGCTCCTCTTCACACATCTTGCAGAACTAGGATCTGAAAAGTCACCAACACAGAAGGGAAGCGAGAAGGGACAATGGGAAGAATGTCAGTGGGAGAGAAGCTCAGGGGGGCAAAGTAAAGCTCACATGGAGGCTGATGTCAGTAGTTTTGCCATAATAATAATAAATGAAGCAAAAAGGGAAATGTATTCCCTGCCTCAGGGGCTGGTGCGAAGGCACAGATCTTGTGCCAGTTCTGGAGCATAGCATCCTCGGGGACGTGCTACACGTGCCTGGGTGCAGACGTCCGAGGTCTCTGGGACCCAGGAGATGGCCATGCTGACCAACAGAAGACAGTGTGGGCGTGCCGTGCCCTGGCCTCTGGAGCGTGTGTGTGTCACCAGCACCCTATATTTAGACCTGCCTATGGCCCTTGTGTTCCATTGCCATCCCTGTAACAGCCGCAGAGCCAAGCCCTCCCAGTAGCCTCTGGGAGCTCCAAATCCCTCCAGATATATATAATTGTGGCGTTAGGCCAAAACCGCGGCGGGAGGCACTCGCGGGCACGGATGGAAAATGGGCAAGGGTAGTGTGAAGCCGCCCCTCTGAGGACGTGCCTGTGCAGATGGGGGCTGTACCTGCGCAGGGACGTAGGTTTCTCTGTGTGCGCACATGTATGTGAGCGTGCATGCGTATATGTGCATACACGTGCTGGCGTGCTCAGAAAGGCAGGTACACGTGTGCCTGCACACGTGTACACTTGCTCATTCGTGCTCGTGTGCCTGCATGGTTCAAGGCTGACTTGCATGCAGGAGAAAGGGGGTGCAGCTTGTTAGGATGAATTCACACAACCCTCTAACACATCTGATTGTTTCCGTGTCCATCCAGGCGCGCCTCCACCCGCTCATCTTCCCAGAAGTCTTTCTCCCAGAAGTCTTTCTCCCAGAAGTCGTCTTCCCAGAGAGCGTCCGGCCAGGCGGCGTTTGGAGGGACGACCTGCAGTATCTGCGCAAAGAGACTGAGCACCGATGCGGTGGAAGAGGAGGAGCACGAGAGGAAAAAGAGGTAATGCTCCATTCCCCCCTCCCGTGCCTAGCGCTGTGGCGTCGCAGCCCCGCAGCGGGGGCTCCGGTGAGGGTCTGTGGCCACAGAAGGGACAGGGACAGGCTGTTAGCAGAGAGCGCCCCCGAGAATCAGGAGGGTCATGCTTGCATCTCGAGAAGGCGATCAGCTGCCGCTGTGCAGTGCCCGGCTTGTTCTCGCCCATCTCTATCTCTGTGAGTCCTACAGGACAACCGTGCCGGGCGTTTTCCAGCTCGTTCTGCACAACAGAACCTGCCCACAGGGCCAGGCACGTGGTGGCGTCCCGTGTCTGCGCTCTCTCCTGTTCCACACTGCGCCCACCACTTTCTGCACAGAACAGGTTTCTCCCATGAAAGTGCCACACCTGACAGGTTGAAGTTCATGTCAAGTTTCCACTGACAGCCTCTTTAACTGAGGCTGTTGACTCCTGACAAGGTGATCTCCCAGAGAGGCGCCAGCATTTCCAGCGGGTGTCTGAGTGGAAACATTGTGACGGTTCTGCACACGGCTGTGCCCAGCATTGCAGGGGACTCAGCTCATGGAGGAAAATGTCCCAGGAATGACATGGATTAACGAGGACGTCAGTCTTCAAATTATTTCCAGGTCACAGAGAAACAGGTGGTGATTTTACAAGAACAAAATAGTGAAGCATCTCATCAACGCTGTTATACCTGCTCTATTTTGTCCCTCACCTCCCCCCACTATTTCTAGAAAATTTTCTCTGTATTCTGATCATTTACAACCTGAAGAAGACAGAATCTGGCAAACATGTTTCATTTTGAACCCTGCACTACAATGAAGGGATCTGTGTAACAAAAATGGGCAGCGGAAAATATCAGGCTTTCTTTTGCTCACTTTGAATGATCTTTTAAATGCCTCATGAGCATTTTGCCATGTACATTTTATGGTAAAGCGAGGATTTCTCTTGTGAGAGAATCACTTCAAAATGTACACATTACCCAAATCTGGATTTTCTGCTATTGGACTACTTAAAAAATGGTTTTATCTTTATCTAGGGTGTGGGTGTGGGGAGTGAGAAGTCTAGACCTTTACAATTTTATTAATTACCCTTGTGGACCTTGAACATGTCACAGAAACTTTCTATCCCTCGATTTCCATGGGAGTGAATGGGGGAAAGTCATCTTGCATTAACTGGAGTGGTCAGGGAGTGGGTTACCGTGGTTTTGGCAATAATGACTTTTGGGACAATCCCCGCTGTTGGAAGTCTTTCTGAGACACGAGGCTCCTCTCCTGAAGTAGTCAGTTGACCCCCAGCATGTATGTGGGTGATTGCCTGTGTCGCTGTGCCTTGTTTTGTTTCTCCCCTACTGAGGCAGGTGCTAGTTCCATGTATGGGACAAACCCGTCCTTCTTGAAAGATGAATCGTGGGTGCATCGGTTTGAATCACTGCTATGTCTTTGTATAAAATAAAAACCAAGGAGGCATTGGCATGCTCTGAGGATCTCAGCATGGCCTTCTGGAGGATAAAGCGGATTAGAAATACCCCTTTGATGCCTTTCCTTCTGTCCTAGGGAAAGATGGGCCTCCATGCGTCATGCCTGGGCTGAGTGTGGGGCGCGTCGCTAAGCATCAGTGTGTGATGGGTGACCTTCTGCAGGAGAGGGCCCGGGGTGGGCGTGGCCATGGGCCAGATGGTTCTGGGCTCACAAAGGCGGCACTCGGGCCAGAACGACGGCACCTCATTCTCGACTCTTACAAATCAGGAAGCTGAATTTTTATCTGAATCCTTTTTATTCTTCTGAAACACGGACGTATCTGCATTTGTTGATTCAGGAGGCTTTAATGCAGCCCTATGTTCATTCAGAAACACAGCCTCCCCGGGAAAACAGGCGGGTTTTACGAGCGCAGTGCAGAAGAAAGCGCACACGGGGGGCTCAGGCTCTCCTGACATTGTCTGTGTTGGCCTGGCTTTATTCAGCCGCCAGCCCAGCAGCGCCTAAGCACTGGGTGTCAGACCCCCGGGCGGCCAAGCTCCTTGCCTTATCGATGGGGAGACGGCATCCTGAGAAGGCGGAGTGAGTTGCTCTGGTTACAGTCTTTACTGAGCACCAGCCACGTGTGAGTCGTCATGGGGTCCAGAGGTGTAAATGGGTCCATTTTTAGGGGCCTCAGACTCCCTTTGTGACTCTGCATCCGTTCCTGTAATTGTTCATTGTGCTCCACGTGTGCTGCGGCCCTGCGAGCCCCTCCAGTGTAATGGGGCCGGAAGTGGCCCCATCACGGGCACGTGGCTGCTTGCAGCAACCTGCCAAAGAACGTGGGCTTCTGAGTGCTGCTGACTGTGCGCTTCTCCTGGTAAAAGGAGGGCTGGTGCATCTTCCGTAACTGCTTTATTTACGAGTCGTACACCTGCCCTTCTTGCAACCGCTTTATGTATGGTATTAGCCACTAGCCAGGCCGTGGTCTTGAAAGAAAGAGATAAATATAAGCAGAGGGGCCCCTGGGAGGCTCAGTGGGTGAAACGTCTGCCTTCAGCTCAGGTCACGATCCTTGGGTTCTGGGATTGAGCCCCGTGCTGGGCTCCCTTCTCAGGCGGGAGCCTGCTTCTCCCTCTGCCTCTGCCTGCCACTCCCCTGCTTGTGCTCATGTTCTCTCTTCCACTCTGACAAATAAATAAATAAATAAATAAATTAAAAAGAAAAAAAGCAGAAACAGCGTTTCTCCATTCCTCTTTTTGCGCCCCACTGGAGAAAATCCTGGGGGAGAGCACATGTGGTCTCCAGACCTTCCATAACCACTCAGCCTTTCTGCATGTTGTGAGAGTAACGTCACTTTTTCTCCCCGGCAGGTACCAGTCCCTGGTGGCGGCTTATGGGGAAGCCAAGCGGGAGCGTTTCCTCCGGGAGCTGGCTGAGATGGAGGAAAACGTGCACGTGGCACGCTCACAGGCTCAGGATAAGCTGGACAAATATGCCATTCAGGAGATGGTAGGGGGACCTCTGGGGCTCCTTGTGAGGCATGGGTCTGGTCGTGAGTCATCTGCGTGACGTGTGTATGGCCTGTCGGCAGAGAGCCTTGCCTGCCCATGCTGAGCCCCCTTCCTGCAGCGCACTGACCTGTCCTTGCTTCCTGGGGCAGGTGGAGGACAAGCTGGCTGGGGACAGGCACTCGTACTTGGAGCGGATGCGCCGGGCCCCCGAGATCCTGGTGCGCCTGAGGTCCCACACCGTCTGGGAGAGGATGTCTGTGAAACTGTGCTTCACCGTGCAAGGGTTCCCCACCCCTGTAGTGCAGTGGTGAGTGCAGGGTTTCCTGCCCCCAGGTCCGAGGCGGGTCGTGCCGCACTCTCTTAAGGGTCTGGTAACAGTTGGCGCCAACGTGGAGAGGAAGAAGATCCACTTGAAGGGAACGCGTGGCACACACCCCATTCCATTGCCCACCTTGTGTGAAACTCCACGGGACGTACATTTATAAATACTCACAGTGGTCCACTGTAAATACCATGTCTGCACTTTTAGTGAAATTGACTCAACTGAGTTTTTGGAGGATTTTTAATTAAGAGTAAGTTCCTTCAGATAATCTGTGTTTACGTGAGTGGCTCTGCTTTCAATTCTTGGAAGACTCATGGGTGGAGATCCGAACAGCACGGCGGTGGGGCCGTGTGCGGTGCTGTGGTTGATAGCACCTGGTGATGTCAAGAATCAAGTCTCCAGGCCCCACAGACCCTTGTGTTTCTCCATCTGTTGCAGACCTGTTTGTTTCCCACTTGCTGGAAGTGATAATGACATTCCCCAAGTTTGTAGCCTGCTGCAAAAACCATACACATTTTACTTGTAACCTGACTGGGGGGCTCAGCCCAGATCAGAAAACTAGCACCTGGTCCTGTGCTGTTTGCCAGGCAGGTGGTGGAGGCAGAGACCCACTGACTCCCGGTCTCAGGGAGACGAGGTCCTGCTGTCCTGGGTGGGGCGTGGAGGCCAGCTTCGTGCAGTCAGGATCCAGTGGAACTCTCCAGAGAAGCTGGCCTGGGACCCAGCTACCGCTAGCAACATTCTTTCCTTAGGGAATGATTATCCCAAATTCCTCATGAAGTCCAAGGGCACCTGTGGCACTCTCTGTCGCAGGTTGAGGATGGCCCAGATAGGCTGAATTCTGCAGGAGCTGCTCTCTCCTAAGCGGACAGATAGACATGGGCCCTGGGTCACTCCCCTAGCTCCTGCGCTGTGCCCACCGACCAAGGTCCTGGGAAGTGGAGTTTACAGATTCAGGGCGATAGCATCCTGAGGGGCTGTGAAGAAGGCTGGGACAAAATGCAAATTCCACTCTGCCTTTGCACTAACGTAAGTGTTTCCCTCATGCAGGTATAAAAACGGTAGTTTGATCTGCCAAGCAGGAGAGCCGGGCAAGTACAGAATCGAGAGCAAGTACGGCGTGCACACGCTGGAGATCAACAGGTAAGGTGTCGGGGGCATGGCGGGCGCCCTGGGACACCTGCTTCAAATAGTGATCCAAACACAGGAGAGACATTGTAGTTAGAAATGGGAGGTCAGGGCTCACCACATTCGTGTCTGTGCCTTGGGACTTCAGTGGTATTTCTGACTTAATCTGTGGGAGAAGCTTCCGGAAGCTTGCTGTCCTTGGTGTCGGGCCCCCAGGAGACAAACCTGCAGCTCTGTCGAGGCTCCCACTCTGGGGGCAAAGAGAATAGCTGGTTTAAGGACAGACAGTGGCGTTCAGGTGTGCAGGTGACCATGGATGCAGTAGACTCCCCCACACCTGCCCAGCAAGGGGCCATGTTGCGTGCCAGGTTCGGGGACCAGTCCCTAACTAAACCCAGGCTCTTTAAGAGATATAACTTCAACCTTTTTTCTCATAAATCGAACAAATATAGAATACAGAGGAGGAAAATAATAAAAATCATTCATATTTCCCACAGCATCAGTATTTTGATGTATAGATAGCATTTCATTTTCCTTACACAGCACATGCACACACGCACACACTTAGGTTTTTTTTTTTAAAAGTGAGATTCTGCCTTTCTTTTTCTGCTTCTGTGTACACATAGATTTTATTTTATAAGAAGATCTTAACATGGCGCAACCCACCTTTCCTCACAGTGTATCATGCCGTTTTCCCATGGCCCAGCTGTTAAACTCACAGGTAAATGGGGCTCCTTACTGCTCTGTAATTAGGGACCACAACCAGAGACCTGGGTTTGGAGCCCCGATCTCCCGTGTACCTTGTGACTTTGGAGGGGTCATTAACTTTTCCTGAACTGTAATGCTTTTATCTGAAAATCATTATCAAGAGAAAGATGATAAAAATTTTATCTTTTCTGTTGGCTTAATGGGAACGATCATGAAGACAAAATAAGACCATATATATTTTTGTATGTTACATAAACATGCAGTGAGTGTGTATGTAGTAAGTTATATCAAGTCCTTTCCAGGAAAACATGAGGTATACTAATATAAATGCAAAAAATCAGTAAGACATTGGAATATATAACTTTATTATTACTAACTTGTAGAGTGACCACATCATTAGGCTCAGTTTACTTAGAAGTAAAATAATATAATTGTCAGTAAAATGGTCCCACTGATATAATCCCCAAGGTGACTTGGAGAAGTCACAAGTTAGTACGACAGAGCATTCATCACAGAACCTTCTCCCTGATGCATTCTTCGACCGAGGGGATTCTTTCCTTCTTTATTAAGAGATTTTATACATTGGTTCTGTTGAAGAAAAGGTTACTCCGACGTGCTCCATCTGCGTGACCACTGCATGGGGCTGAGGCTGGCACACCAGAAGGGAAGTGTGGTGTGCACCCCAGGAGCAGGTGGGGCACGCAGGGAAATCATGGGGAGGAAGTGTCGGGGTGGGGGCTCTGCCAGACCAACCTTGCAGGCTTCTTGCTGAAGGCGGGCCAGGTGATGGGATTCATTTGGGGAGGGGGTGACGAGGCGCCTGCTCAGACACGGGGTGATGGTCCCCCCTGAGCTGACTCAGCAGTGTTCCTGCACTTGAGGACAAGGCCCAGGGCTGAGGTTCAGAGGAGCCTAACCCTTCCAGGAGGAAGTCCGCCAGCTCCCCCTTCCCACCCCGTGGGAGGATGGTTTTACCATATTTCTTTGCTTTTCTGCCTTGTGCTTACTGGTTCTTCCTCTGCCTCCTGCCTGTTTTCTCCCTCCTTCTGTTTCGCAACTTCGGACTTGGGGTGGGAGCCCAGGCTTGAGCCCCTCCAGGCGCTGCCCGCCCGGCACGCCCAGGAGTGCACCTGCAGGGAGCGCCCGCCAGCCGCCAGCTCCAGGCTCCGCAGCGTCCCTGCTCCTCACGTGGCCAGCCTCCTCATCAGTCAGACAAGGCCTTGGATGAGCCTCTGGAGGAGGCCTGGCAGGTTTCCCATCACGAGAACCAGCACTCCACCTACAGATTACTCAGAACAGGTGTTAGAAAGTTGTAATTAAGATGAAAATTTGTGACAAGTCATTACCCTGGTTTCCCAGGTAAATTTGAGGCTCTTTCAAGAAGCTGGAGGGCCTGGCCTTCTGGGCTTTCTGGTGCTGTTTACTGAGAACCTACTGTGTGCCAGGCACTGGTCCAGATGCTTGGGATACAGCACCAAAACCAAGGTCCTCTTCTTTGAGGTCTTACAATCTGGCATAAGGAGGTGAATAGTAAGCACAATAAAAAAGTGAATTCTATAGTAAATCAGGAGGCCGCGGTACTGGGCATGGGGAGTAGTGGGGACCTGTTGGTGGCGGGCTGGGCTGGTGAGGTGGGCACGGGTTCTACGCAGGTGCTGGAGGGAGACCAGTGCGAGGTGGGATGATTGGACGTGGGGTATTGGTGGGAAGGGTGCCACTGGGATGAGGCAGGCTGTGGGCTGCAGGTCTGCGGGCACGCTCGTGCAGAGGGTTGGGGTCTTCTCACCATGGGATTGGGATGTGCTGGCCCCTTGCTGCAATTCTCAGAGAATAATGTTCTCTCCTTCTATTTCCAAACTTTGTGACTATTTCAGTAGCCAGAAAGCCACACTGTGTAGAAGGAGAACATTGCCCTCATTGTGGCGAATGTGCATGTGTTTAGGGCTGTCTCTTCTCTAACCGGGGTGCACCGTGGCCGCTTAGGGGTCCCTGGGTCAGCCTGAGGCTTCAGCCAGCTTGCTTCTGAGTTAATAACTGCATTTACAAGGGAAAGCCATTTCCTGTTCTCAAGTATGAAAATTCTCTTATCCTGGGGATAATACTGGCTTTGAACCCAGCAGACTGATAAACCTGTGAGTCTGTCAGTTGTAAGTTTGCAGACTGAGGCCCGGGATGCTGTCATTCCCAGCTCAGCAGCCCAGGACCCACCTCAGATACACTTGAACTTTTGCGGAGAGGGACTTATCCAGCACTGCTGTCTGCCTGGGGACCCTGTCCCAGCTGAAGAGTGAAGGGGGAGCCCGCCATCTCCACGCGGCTCAGCTGTTCATACCAAACTGCTGAGTTGCCGTCATTTGATCCGTGGCCGTTTCAAGTGCAATGGAATGTGCAGGCTCCTAGGGAGGGAGGGAGCTCCCCCTTTGGGTGCTTGGGTGACGCTTACTCCTATGAATACTCTCTGGCCACTGCCTGAATTCTTCAAGTGCTTCTGACCCTTTGGTGCTGTTTGAATTTAGACTGTAATCGACACGATTTTATATGCTCGTAAGATTTTCCCTGGAGACTCATAATGTGAATTCTGTTTCTTCGCAGAATTTTAATGCTGCTCTCATGTTTTCATGAAAGCACAAAGAACGCCCTCGCGTGTGTTGTTTCCAGCACCACACCTGCCCCCTCCCCGCGGCTCCCCCCGCACTGCTTCTGGGCTGACCTCCTGGGCATTTTAGTTTAGACTTCCATATATATAATTCTACTGTGAGTTAAATTGTAAATCCAGTGTGGACACCGCTTCCAGTGGAAGGACACTGGGCCCGAGTCCCCAGGACAGGTCATGGTTGACGTAAGCATTTGTCCGATTACCCTCCTGAAAGGAGGTCAGATGGCATGACTATCTCCATGCAGTTGCTCTGGGGACACTTGGAGACTCGGAGATGCACAAGTGCCCCACGGAAGTTTGTAAAGATTGAGACTTCTTGTCTTTTCTGGGAACCCGTCCAAACAGAACATAAAACCCTCTGCCTCTTACCACGTGCTCACAATTTCTCACAGCAGGGTGGGTGGGCCAGAAGCAGGCTCTAGGGGCTGGCCGGGTGCTGCCTCTTGCTGCGGCCTTGGGGAGGACAGAGGAATGGAGTCCTGCTGGGGTGTGGGAAGGCATATGGGTCCCCAGATTACCCGTGGACAAAATTTGGAGTAGGGCACGGTCTCCTCAAAATCTGCATGCCTGGCCTGTCCATCCCTTTGCTTGTACGCTGCGCCCACCCCGGGTCCCGTCCTCCCTGCAGCCTGCATGCGGCACTGGCTCAGGGCAGCACAGGGGAGCCCAGCCCCGAGTCCAGACAGGCACACTTGCTCATCACCTGTGTGTGTCCCAGTGTAGTTTGTGCAATAGGAAACATTTGCAAAGGAGAAATGCAGAAACAATGAGATAAGAGTAAACATCCCAGAAGCAAGGACTCACACCTTCACACCCAGCAGGTTGTCTTTACTCCCTCCATGGGGCACGGGGACGCATGGGGACCATTGCAGTAAAGCAGTGGGTCTGAATACACTTCCTTACACCCCAGAGGACACCGTGGATCCTTTTCTGGGTAAACGCACATGCACGCATCCACACACGGAAGGACAGTCCAGCTCCTAAGTGCAGGCTTCCTTCTCCCCAGCCCCATCCCTCCTGCTAAGTACTATGTGCTAATCAGTCCCTTGACGAGCTTGTCAGTGCTAATGTGTTAGGTGGTTCTCCTCCGTATCTTATTCTCAACTGGAAAACCAGCTCAAGATCTTGTGGGAAATGCTGCTGTGTAGGTGGGCCGCTTCGCCCTCTCCATGGGACTCCTGTCCCTTCCTTCTCCTCTCTGGGCCCTACTTGGTTTACTCCCTTCTCTGTGCCTTCCTGCTTTTCCACCCGCGGGACGATGAGAGAGCAATCAGCTGCCGTTCTCAGCACACTGGAGGTCTGTGCTGTTTTGTTGGACTGTGGAGGCAGAGGAGAGGGCCTTAGTCAAGGGGAGAAAAGGATGCTTCTTTGAAGTTTGGTCCAGGAGTTCGGCTGATATATTCTAATTAATAATATACAAGATAAAGATGGTTCTATACATTACAAAACGTTTTCAAATACACTGTTTTATTTAATTAACAGAGACACCCGAGCAAAGAGTAGGTGCTCGATAGAGGTTTAAGATAGACACGTTTATTTGTTATGAAGTCCACGGGTGAGGCTCGTCAGCCAGGTGTAGCCGAGTCACAGAGCTGACGTGGGAGTGGGGCCCATGCTGCCATCTCCCAGGGCTCCCAGCAGCCTTTCAAGGAGTGTGTGCTTTTGTTGCACTTCTGAAAACTGCTAAAATACAAACCGAGGAAGAAATTGGGAGATTCAGTTTGGAAACTGGGGCACAGTTTGAGAACCGCTGGTACTGACCCGACCCTGAAGGGTTTGTGGCAGAGGGGTCAGGGAGACAATGCGAGATTTATGGTGCTCGAGCCGGCAGCGCCAGTGAGGCCTCTACACACTCTGAGGACTCGCGGAGCATGCAGCAGTAGGAGCCTTCTCCCTCAGGAATGGGTAGCGACATGGGTCGGCTGGGAGCAGGAGACAGTGTCATAGCCCAGAGGGGTCGCCTCCTGGGCTGGACCAGCCCCGCTTGCTGTGGTCTGTGAACAAGTTGGGTGCATTGCTCCTCCTAAGACTGGAGGCCCTGTGTGTTTGCAGTCAGGCTCCAGGTCAGGAGATGTGGATCAATACAGAGCGCTGTGTTTCTCTGCACGTGGCCCCGGCCGGGTGATGCTCCCAGCTGTGCCCAGCTCTCCCTCTTCTCACCTGTTGTGATACAGCCAGGGGGTTGCTGGCTGTAGAGAAAGGTGTGGGGCTAATCCCAGAAGAAGGGTACCTTCCTGTTTGCAGAATGCATTGATGAAAATGTGATGGTTTCATTGTTTAGAAGAAATCACACAAACGCAAAAAAAAATGATAATAATTCAAGCAACGCCTAAGGGTAGGGAAGAGAAGTAATCGTACCTTCTGTGTAAACCCCCAGCCCCAGCCACCCCGACGGTCTGTGTGCAGCGGAGGGCATGCGTGTGCTGGCACAGAATGGTAGTGCTTATGGGGGGAGAAAGCCCCTGTGTTGTGGGAGGGTTATGTGTTTGACTCCATGTCCCTGTTGCCCAGGGATATGGCTGCACCTGCAGTGAGTCTGTAAAGTGTGGGGCGAGCAGCTCCTAATGAGTCCAGCCTAGATCTGCAGATTCGTTGATAGGCTTTGTAGTTGGGCTCGAGTGGCTACACGGTGACCTAGAGACGGTGCGCGGTTTGAACAGCCCCACAGGCGGCGCTCTGTCTGTGCAGTGCTCTGTGCGGCGGTCTGTCTGTGCAGCTCCCTGGAGCAGCGGCAGTGAGAGGAGGCAGGCGGCATGGTCTCTGATGAGTTTTGCGGAGGAAGGGATGGAGTTCTTAGCAGAGAGCGCGGCACCCTGAACCTCCCTCTCCCCGTTATTGGAGACACTGCATGCTTTTTGGTCAAAGGAAGTAGTTTCAGCTCCAAGTGGAACAGGGAAGAAAACCAGGTTACTGACGAGCCCCCAAGAACGGGTTTATATCTGGGGCGTTGGCTCCTTGACGCATTTTAAAAGTAAGACTGGAGTCAACGTTTTCTTTTTTTCTTGCGAGTGGGATTTTGTGTGTAATTTCTCTCCCCAGACTAATATCACGGTCCTGATGCCCACTTCTCAGACAGGTGGTGGAAGCTGCCGGAAAGAGCGCAGATCCTGGAGTCGCATGGACCTTGTTTACCCACGTCTTCAAGTGTCGACTTTCTCACATTAATACATAGTGGTGTGTGTTTTCTGGGGCGCCGGAGGCTATTACGCAAGACGCCAAAGTAGAAGCAACCAGCAGAGGGCCCGGCATTTAGTAAATGCTCAGCAGACACCAGCTCCTCCTCCTTACAGCCCTGGGCCCAGGGGCATTTTCTGGGTTCTGGTGGGAACATAGTTCACAGCCAAGAAAATAAGCTTCAACTTTTGTAAGATCGATTTAGGGCGGTGCGGAGGAGCTCCATCCTGGAGACTCTGGGGTCTGGTGGTTGCTGGTCATTGTTCTTTCTGGGGTGGACACGCATCCTCCCTGCGGCTCCTTAACGGTTCAGTTCAGACACCTTCAGGACACCCTGGGGTGGCTGCTTCATATCTGGGTGAGCATGTAGTTTTGGGGTTTGGGGCGTAATCTCCCATACACATGGATATTCCTAGTAGGGAGGGAGGTGGAGTGGATTTTCCTGGAGGTTGAGGTCAGCAGAGGCTTCCCACTGGCAAGATAAAGCCACGAATTCTACCCAGATAGAAAAATGTAACCAGCGGGGAGGAGAGACTTCCCCTTGAGGATGAAGTGCCCATATGTACGGTTTCCCTCAAAGACAAAGGCAAGCCACACTCTGGAGCCAGACCTCGCCGTGTCTATAATTAATACCTTGTTCTGAGGATAGAGCTGGCATTGTTCTTAAATCACTCATGAACAAAGGATCTAGGTCACACGAGTGGCTTTCGAGGAACGCTCGTGTTCGAGTCTGGGCCACTGGCTTCCAGAGCAGTCCCACAGTGCATTTAGGATGCCGCCTTGCTTTCTGTCTCCAAGGGCAAACTTTGACGATACAGCAACGTACTCGGCGGTGGCCACAAACGGGTACGGGCAGGTGTCGACCAACGCTGCCGTGGTGGTGAGAAGTGAGTTGTCCTCCTGGGGTGGGCGGCGCGCCTCACGCCTTCTGCGTCTGTCCGTGCCCTTCACCTGGTTCTCTTGCAGGGTTCCACGGAGACGAGGAGCCATGGCATTCGGTGGGACTCCCAATTGGATGTAAGTCAATAGTTTTCCTTTTTGTGCAGAAAAATGTGTAGTGACATAGCATGCGATTACAAAAAAAGTATTTTCTAAGGGTCAAATCTTTTTTTAAAATCATATTTCAAAGACTCTTCCAAGTCTTTCCTGGCAGTGTTAGTTCGTGGACAGTCTGTTCCTGTGTCATTCTGTGGGGCCAGGTGGAATTTTAAGACACTGGAGAAATTGGGAGACATTACATTTTTGAATTGGGGGGAAAACATGACCGGAATGCAGGCTCCTGTCACAGCGTCCTGCTGCCACCCGAACCTCCATGCCCGTTTAGAGCAAGCAGCCAGGTAGATCAGGACGAGGAAGTGAAGCGGATGTTTGCTCTGAAGCTGGCTCCAGCCGGCCTCTAGAGGGTTGACCGCTCTCTTCCTGATGTGTGTGATACGCCCGCAGCATGTGTGACTCCTCTGTACCCCACTGTCTTACGTACCCCCCCCCCCAAAGTGTTCCTTCTCTGCACTGTGAGTGTGTGTGCAGGGCTGCCGGCTGCTCCGTGGTGCTGGGAAGCCATATGCCACCCGCCTGGGCCCTGTTTCCAGGGTGACCTGCGGGGGCCTGTCATGGGGTGGTCAGGTGTCTCTGCAGCCAGCAGACAGGGAAGCCGGGCTGACCCGAGTCTGGTGAGCGTGGCAAAGGCCGCCGTGCCTGTAGTCCCTCTAGGACCAGAACATGGTAAACCCGCTTACTGCGGCTCTTCCATGGTTTGGGAATGAGGTTCAGGATTGACCTGTCCTCCCAGAAGAACAGCTGTGTACTCCTACAGCAGCATTGACTGTGTCATAATCTGGGGTCCGGATGCTACAGGTCAGGTGTGGGTGCGGGAAGACCTGACGGAAGCAGTGCCTGAGGGGAAAGCCTTTCTGGCAGCCGCTGCACACCTGGGTGTCGTTGGTTTTTGGTCATTTCTGTGTCAGTTGTGTTGAATTGTTGTGTGCCCGACACCTGGGGTTGTGTAAGACCACGGGTGGGCGAGCAGGACAAGTTCAGGGCCACACAGGGTGGGGAGGAGGGGTGACCTGAGAATGTGTGTGTTGGGGAGTGTCTGACGGTGCCCCCAGAATCCACGGACGGCACAGAGTCTGCTGCGTGGATGGCCCTGAAGTGCGGGAGAAGCTGGCAGGTAGCTCAGAAGCCATCCCCGGGTCCCTCCCCTGTTGCAATTCTGTCTAAATAGAAACTTGGCAGTATTTACAACGTACTGAAGTGTACGGATCACAGCATAATAGATGCCCACATATTCACCACCCATATTCAACACATGTGAATATTTTGCCATTTTATTCAGTTATTTTTTTAAAAATCGAAGTCCAATTGTCATCACACAAAACTAACCATTTCAGATGTACACTTTGGTGACCCTTGGTTATTTTTAGGAGCTAAGGGCATCAGGAGGTGATGGAACTCCACCCCCTTCCCTCCTGCTCCTCCCCTGCGACCTCCTATGAAGAAACCACCTCTGAAAATTCCCAGCTATTTAGAAAAATCTCCCTTGCAGGTGTTGCTAAATCATTGATTTTTTTTTTTGAAAATTTCCTGGGCATTTTCTCCTGAAATATACCCCCCACACTAATCATTATATTTTTGAGACTTAATTTTGCTCCTTCTGGATGTAGTGAATTCGTTTTGTGCGCAGTATAAAGGGTGTTGTGGGTGATGCATACACCACTGTGCGTTCTGAAGACCAGAACGCTGCGGGCACAGAGTCCAGGTGACCTTCCCGGAGCCCCACAGGCTGGATTTCAGCCCTCTGGTCTCAACGTGTGACTTGCGCTTCATGTGGCCTCCCTGTGCCTCTGCACCCTCTGGCCTGGAGGACGAGCCGTGTCTCCATGATGGGTCTTCTGATCCCTCAGACAGGGGCTCAGTCCGCTCCTCCACAGACAGGGGGCTCAGACCACAGGCGTCTACTTCTTACAGCTCGGATAAGTCAGAGGTCACAGTGTCGGCCAAGTGGGGGAGTCCCTCTTCCTGTTGTGCAGGTGGCACCTTCTTGTCACGTCTGCACACAGAAAGCCGGGGTCTCCTCATGGAGCCCATTGTCATGACCTCATGCTAACCCTCAACACCTTCCAAGGACCCCACCTCCTAGTACCTTCTCCCTGGGGCGGAGGGCTTTGACGTGTGATTCGGGGACACACATTTATTCCCTGACACAGCTCTCTTGAGGGTGCGAATGCATGTGGTCGTGGGGAAGTGTGCGTCTGCCGAGCGTGACCCTGCTGCCCGTCCCGCTGTAACCATGTCCCCCTCATGTGCACAGTGCCCCCTTCGTCCGTGATTCCGTACATGCACTTCGACGTCCAGTTTTTGGAGAAGTTTGGGGTCACTTTCAGGAGAGAAGGCGAGACCGTCACTCTCAAGTGCACTCTGCTGGTGACCCCGGAGCTGAAGAGGGTGCAGCCGCGCGCCGAGTGGTACAGAGACGGTGAGTGCCATGCAGGGACAGCCCCCCAGCCGGGGACGCTCTTCAGAGCGCCACGCACTGCTGATCTCGGCGTCCTGGGGGTGAGAACGCATGGTAAGCTTGAGTGCTGGTGTGGCATTCGCGCCCAGCACGGTGGTTGCCGCAGCCTGCGCGGTGAGCAGAGAGAGTGGGAACTCGGGGCCTGCTGTGTACCTTGACCTTCACCTCGGGGACGTGGGGAGGGAAACAGGGATGCCCGAATTTAGATGAGGCATAGGAGATTTTTTATAGCTTCACAGTGATTAAACAGAGCAAGGGAGGTAGGTGTCTATATCTGCCTGTTTTTCCTCGGCTGAAACAACCCCTCACATTTATTAGAGCCTGTTGAGTGCTGGACTCTGTTCTGAGTGTGACGCTTTTCTTCCAGCAGGTCTCTGAGAGAAGGATGGTGTTGTAGCTCCCAGTGACAGGTGGGGGCCTCCTTCCAGGGGCAGGGCTGGTGCAGATTCCCCCTTCCTCTCCCGCCTGCACCCTTCTGCGGGGCTGTCCTCACTGCCCTGTGCTTGTGGACGGTGCAAGGGAGTTTTCCTTCATCTTCTCTGGGGGGGGGGCTCCTGAAGGAAACTGGCTTTCTGTGGAATCAGTGAGACTGTCCTGCTTATATTTACTTGGGACCTAACACAATGCAAACTATTACAAAGAAACACACTCCAGCCTGCCCAGAAGATATTTATAATCCAGCTGGGGGAACTAGAACTATAAAGCAATGTCTTTTTAAAGTGTGAGAAATGTCCCAGAACAGGGTGTGACGATTTGCCAAAGACATGACACTGACTGCGTGTGCTGACAATGTGGAGCCCAGCGAGGGGGAGAGACTCTTTGCGATGACAGAGGAGACTTAATTTACCCTCTGCAGTTCTAATTTAAGACATAAGATCTGACTGAAGTTCCAAGATTCTAATTTACCCTTTCTGGGGAGAATGGAATAGATTCAAGGAGAGTTTTCATTGGACCCCCCGAGGATAGTGATGTCAGTTTTGGAGTGTTTCCTAGTGACTAGAAAGCCTGGATTCCCAGAGACGTGGCCTCGACGGGTGTGCAAGGAGCACACTGCTCAGAGCTGCCGACAGGCCTCTTCCCCGTGTCTAGCTGGATCCTTGCGGAAGTTAGGAGGCTTAGCTGAGCAAAGTGCCCCACGTCCACAGTCATGCTCAGATCTTCATGGGCTCTGGGATTCAAGTGGAGACCAGCACAGACCATTCTCTCTGGCTTATTTCTAGACATTAAACTGCAAGGAGATTTTTTTTTTTTTTGTCTTTAGAATTAATGTGCTTTGAGCCACCGGGTGACTGGTACACCCCCAGGTGATGTCAATCCAAGGAATGCCACCCCCTGTCAGGCACGGCAGGTGTGCCGTGCAAACGGCATGTGGACTTGGGGGCCCAATATAAGGTGGATTAGGACTCGAATCTCATCAGAGAGGAAAACCGAGGTTACTTATGATAAAACCTTAGGTGTGATTTGTACATGAGGCCGATTTGGCAAGTCACGAGACAGTTATGGAGCCAGTGGTGGGGTGGGCCTCTGCTCAGGGAACGGGCCAGACCTTCCCTCCGACTGAAGCTGCATTCAGCCGAGCGCCCAGGTCTCACATTATGCAGGGGCTGCACATTTCCTGTGAACAGCCCTTTCTCCTTCAGCGTGTGACGAGCTTTGCCAGAGAGAAGCAGGTCCTCCAGAGCAGGTGCCTGGACAGTAGCCCACCATGAGTAACCTGGAGTCCTAGTCCATCCAGCTACTCTAACAAAAATACCACAGCCCCGGGCAGCTTGAACATCATACTGACTCCCCACACTCGTGGGGGCTGGGGGTCCAAGATCCAGGCGCTGGGACTCCGCTCCCAGTGAGGACTCCCCTACTGGCTTGCAGCCTGGGGAGCCTTTCCTTTCTGCTCCAAATTAATGACTTCATTGTCCTGTCTCACTCGTTCCTGCCTGGAGTATTACATTTTAAAATTGTACGTTGCATTACATCGTGTTATAATATATTTCTATTGTACTTACCTGTGTATCAGGTCCTGTGCTAATTCCTCTGGGAAAGAGAGAAAAACTGATAAAATATCTTAAAATATTTGTTTTTCTGACACTTTCGACACTTTCTTTTCACAGTGCTGACTAGTGGGCTTGGTCTCTTGGGCACCGTGAAGGAAAAGTTAATACTCTGTGCACAGAGTCCTTCATGGGGCAGAGTACTCCCGAGCCTGCCAGTCAAGTTTGAGACATTAAAAATATAAACATAGCTCCTTTTTCTTATACACATGTGGTTTTCATTGCAGAAAACCCCAAATTATAATTCGTTCACCAAAAATCACTCTTACCACTCAGCTATAGAATATATCTCTGTCTGCGCATGTATGTTTAAAACAGGGAAGATACCTTCACTTTGAAATGTCCTTCACGTAACAAAACGCCATACCTGTGTCTCCATGACAGTAATTATCCTGTGGCCGTTAGCTGGAGGACACTGTGCCCCATTATACAGTAGTCTGTATTTGCCCCAGGTCTCGGTGTTGGAGTTGATTTATTTTTTTCCCGTTAGGAACGATTCTCGAATGCAGTCACCATCGCGCACCTGTTCACTACATCGGGGCCCCTTCTTACAATGTGTGTAGGCGCCCAGACAGCATGCCTGCTTGAAGGCTTTTGGCTCATGTTCCCACTTGTGTGCCATGTGGCCGCTCCCATGGGCCGGAGGTGGTGGCTTCTCCTGTCCTTTCCAAGCATGGACATAGCCGTGTGGTTGTGTTTGCCCGACGAGGAGGGGGACAGTGGGTGGTCCTTCTTTTGTTGGATGTTTCTTCCTGGGTTTCCGTGTTACCTCCAGAAAACCATGGCGATGGACATGGTGAGACCCTGCAGGGTGCACAGGGGCAGGCAGCTGGGCCCCGGTCCACCACCATCCCTGCAGGCAGAGACACGCTCTCTCCCTCCCTCCCGACACTGATCTTCGTCTTGCCCTGCGGATGCTTCTTCCCTTGCCATCGGCCGTTGTGTGTGTGCTCCTTTGTAAAACACGGCTCTCTGATCATTCTGAGGATGAAGCTTCCTTCCTCTGTGTCAGGCTCGAAAGCCTCCCCCCCAACCCCAGGGCACCTTTGTCCACTTTTATGGCCTGATTTCCTTGATGGTTTCTTTCTTTTTTTTTTTTTTAAATATTTTATTTATTTATTCGACAGAGATAGAGACAGCCTGCGAGAGAGGGAACACAAGCAGGGGGAGTGGGAGAGGAAGAAGCAGGCTCACAGCGGAGGAGCCTGATGTGGGGCTCGATCCCGTAATGCTGGGATCACGCCCTGAGCCGAAGGCAGACGCTTAACCGCTGTGCCACCCAGGCGCCCCTCCTTGATGGTTTCTGAAGCAGTCCTGCACTGAACGCTCTTTCAGATGTGCTGCTGAAGGAGTCCAAGTGGACCAAGATGTTCTTTGGAGAAGGCCAGGCCTCCCTGTCCTTCAGCCACCTGAACAAGGACGACGAGGGCCTGTACACCCTGAGGATTGTGTCCAGAGGGGGCATCAGCGAGCACAGTGCCTTCATGTTTGTCCGAGGTACGTGGCTGCAGGTGTGCAAGCGGCATGGGGAGGGCCCGAGCGTGGGAGGATGGCGGGACCTCAGAGGAGGACGGAGCAGGTGCGTGTGCAGGGCGGCTCACTGCCTCCTTGCACACCTCCTGACGGTGATGGCGGTATTCCTGTCCTGCGTGCATGCCAGCTCGTGTCTGACAATCAGTCCATGACGTAAGGAAGATGTAATCAGATCAGAATCCTAACTTTTGTCTCTCTGTTGATAAATTGGTAGAATTCATAAAATGACTTCTAAGCATGAACATGCCTGTGTTGCTAATTCTGAAGAGAATTCAAGAGCAGAGAGGGGTCCTGAGTAGGGAATGCCAGTGAGGGGTGCCCCCTCATGCCTCAGGCTTGCTCATGAGGCGAGACCACGATGCTAGAACTGTTGTTACCCCCAGCACCGACCTCAGCGAGTGTGTGTTTATGATGCCAGCTGTGGGGCTGGTATATGCTAAGAGCTTCACATTCAGGAGTCCGTGTGCAGCTCCATTTGCTCCTCATGTATTCCCACGGGGGCTTCACGACTCCCACTTTATGGAAAGGAGAACCGGAGTCATGATATAGCAGGCAGGGTTAGACGTTGTGCACGTACATGCTGGGCATGCACGCGTTTCATACCCGTGCTGTAGAAAACGGACACTGGATCCGTGAACTGGATAAAATTACGTATATCCTGTGTATACAATGCACCTAGATGTACACACACACACACACACACACACACACACACGTGTATCTGTGCATATACAGAGACACATACATGCACGCACATATGTTATCTAAAACTCTTACACCAATCTTGTAAGCCAGTGCTATAATTCTGTCTCAAGAGCAGATGTGGAGGCTCAGAGGGGTTTCTGCAGGGTGGAGGCTTAGGGATGCCTCCTCCCCAGGGCCCAGCTGAGCCACCCTGAGGACCCCAGAACACTTGGTTCTAGCTGGCAGGCACTGCTGTCCTGAGCCTGCGGCCCACGAGGGTGGCTGCCCTCCAGTCTGACGGCCCGGCCAGCCTTACCCGCCCCTTGCTCACAGTTTCCTGTGCCTTTACGCCTCCCGCCAGCTCCAGGTTACATGTGCCTGGAGTAACCCTATCCGCATATTATTGTTTCCAAACTGTAACTGTTGGATCAAAGCATAAAAGAAAGGTTGTATCATCAGGAAATATTATAACTTTAAAAAAAAGGGAACACATGTAAAACAAATCCAGTCATCCTCTCCACCCCCACGAAACAACATAAACCTGCAGGGCTGGGGTTTTAGACCCTTCCACAAAGTTTTAACCATTTTTATTAGGTTGGCATTAAAGTGTACCTTTCCGTTCTCTGTGTATGCCTCCTGGCGAGAGGTTTCGCCCCATAAAAAGGCAATAAATACAACATAGCTGAGATGGCTTGCTTATTCAGCACTGGTAGCAGGAGGAAAATAATGCACGTATGGGGGAGTTTAACTGTCCTGATTACTTCCTGAGGATTCTGAATGTGAAAGAAAATATTTGGCTCAGTGTCAAGGAATCCTTAGCTTTTAATATGCTGAGGAAAATCGAACAAGACAGTACAACAGTCACGGTTACCCAGTAAGTACAGACTGCCGATAAGAAAATGAAAGGTTTGGTGTGTCCACTTTCCGACTAGTGCTGCTGGCCTTCGGTGCCCCTGTAATGAACATCTGAGAACCAAACGTACCTGCAGCACGTTCACCAGCAGGTTATGAAAGATTTAGTATAGTACAGACCCAAATATCTGTTCACAGCTCGCAGAAAAGAGGCATTTTAAGTCCTCAATCTTGTAAGGATTTATTTATTTATTTATTTAGCCAGCATACAGCACATCATTAGTTTTTGATGTAGTGGTCAATGATTCATTAGTTGCATATAACACCCTGTGCTTGTTTCAACACGTGCTCTCCTTAATACCCATCACCCTGTTACCCCATCCTCCAAACCCCCTCCCCTTTGAAACCCTCAGTTTGTTTCCTGGGGTCCATAGACTCTCTTGGTTTGTCCCCCTCTCTGGTTTCTCTCCCTTCAACTTTCCTTCCCTTCCCCTATGGTCCTCCATGCTATTCCTTATGTTCCACATATGAGTGAAACCATTTGATAATTGTCTTTCTCTGCTTGACTTACTTCAGATAGCATTATCCCCTCCAGTTCCATCCATGTCGATGCAAATGGTGGGTAGTCATCCTTTCTGATGGCTGAGTAATATTCCATCGTGTATATGAATCACATCTTCTTTATCCATTCGTCTGTTGGTACAGCCACTCTGGAAAACAGTATGGAGGTTCCTCAAAAAGTTAAAAAAACAGTATGGAGGTTCCTCAAAAAGTTAAAAATAGAGCTACCCTATGACCCAGCAATTGCACTACTGGGTGTTTACCCCAAAGATACAGATGTAGTGAAAAGAAGGGGCATGTGCACCCCAATGTTCATAGCAGCAATGTCCACAATACCAAGCTGTGAAAGGAGGTGAGATGCCCTTCAACAGATGAATGGATAAAGATGTGGTTCATATATACAAAGGATTTTGAAAGGTAGAAGTGTCTAAAGTAATATTTCTCAGGTGTTAAAAAGGACACATTATTATCATCATTTCTTCAGTCAGTTTTGGACATGACATTATGTGACAACCTATCAAGAGATGGTGACATTTGATTTTGAAATCAATTATGAAAAATCATAGACTTGAGTGTTTTTCAATTATGAAAAATCATAGACTTGAGTATTTTATAGAGGATAGAATGTTTTTGACTTTAAATACTCATAAATATGTTTATATTTCTTGTCACCAAGCCATCATAGTCAAAAAAGTCAAGTCATTTAGACGTGAGGATTAAACGGGGTGGACTTGAATCGGGGAATAGAAGCTGAGTTTGAAGAAGTAGGCAACAGGCTTTCCAGTGCCCCCACCCATGTGCCCCCCCCCCCCCCCCCCCCCCCCCCGCAGATGCTGACCCGCTGGTCACCGGGGCTCCCGGTGCGCCCATGGACCTGCAGTGCCATGATGCAAACCGTGATTACGTCATTGTGACTTGGAAGCCCCCCAACACCACGACCGAGAGCCCTGTCATTGGCTATTTCATTGATCGGTGAGTGCCTGCTGCCTTCTTGCAGGGCTGGGGATGTTCCTGAAACTCATGTTATGTTGGCCTGGACAACGTCTTTGGATATTTCTCTAAACTCAAGTTCATGACACTGTTCTTGATGGGATCAGGGACTTCACTCCCTGGTTATTTAGCGCTCCTGAGTAGTTGGAACATGGTGGGCCTAGGGTAAGTAGATTTCTGTGTGTTGTAATTTCCTGCCTGTTCAACACCCAGGATTGAATCCCCTCCAGCTTTTCCAGGCACATGGAACCCTGGTTCTGGGTTCCAGGGAGAGTTCAGTCCTGAACTTCTAGAGCAGGAGAAAACAGGCAATATGGAAACATAGCTGGGAAGAATGCTGGCCCATTCGTACCCAGGTTCCATTCTTCGTCTCCATTAAATTAGGTTTTCTTCTTGCTTCCAAACAAAAAAATACTGACATTTCAAAGTACGAAATATTGGAATTCACCTTTGAGTTCATCACTTAAATGCGGATCATCATTAAGCTCATTGGAGTCTGAATTCGTTCCCGTTCCTTTACTTGGTGTGGTGCTCCTTCCCTCCTGGGAAGGAAACTGAGCAGAGCCAGTGAATTTATTGGATGTGCAGTTTATGCCCTAATTACACACTTCAATCACTGAGAGAAATTGCAGTCAAAGAAAATGAATTCAGAAGTAACACAACAGGGTCTAAGGAGGGCAGGTCTGGGGAGGAATTTAAGGTGTTATGTGTATAAAACAGTAAAATAAGATGTTGACTTCAGAAAAATCAATCAAGTCTGGTTGTCTTTTGGCACTAGGCTGGCTGAGTTCCTATTTCCACACCAACAAAGCTACTTGTTTGGGTAAAATATTCACCATTGGGATAATGTTTGGAAATGCAAAGGTCAGATTTGTGGAGTGAATTGGTCAGGGTTTACCTTGAATTAAAGCACAGAAAAACAAAATAAAACAATTTTGTTTCCCTGTGACATTTGAACATTTTTTCAGCCATTTGGCAAAAACAATTTCATGGCTTTTCTCAGTTAGTGATCCACTCCCCTCCCTCCTTCATTAAAAGGGATGAACACAACAGAACCTTGGGGTCAGGGGAGGCATTTCCCACCCTGCACGCCCTCCTACCCTGCAGCAGCCAGCTGGGGGGTAAGCTGAGTTGCTCCCCTGCCAGACTTTCAGTTTTGACCGTGTTCTGGCTATAACAGGTTAGCACACATGGGTTACAGAACTTGCATTAAAATTCTGGATGGTTAGGAGAAAGAGAGTTGATTCTTTCTAAAGTGAATATACAATGCTGGCTCAGATCAACTCTGAAAGATGATTTTTCTGAACTTGCTATGTTCTCCTGGGGATTTGACATAATGTTTTGGTGCTGAAATTTCTCAACCTGTGAAAAATGGAAGCTAATCTCTGCATTTCCAGGGGTCTGGTCAGGACTTAATGTTTTCAAAAGACTTCCAAATCCCATATGTGATGTACTGGAAAGACACATCTCACTAGGATTGGAACAGATCGAGCCAGCATTCTGGAGAGATTCCAGTCCCCAGGCTCAGTACAGCAGGGAGCGTGTGGGGGACCGGCGGCGAGGGCCGTTTCGCTCCCTATGCCCTGGCATTGGGCATGCGGGGGAGCTTAGGGCACCCGCTGATTCTGCCATCTAGGTTGGAAAAAGGACTATTAAGAATATGTCTCACGTGGCTGGTGATGGGTATTAAGGAGGACGCATATTGCATGGAGCACTGGGTGTTATACGCAAATAATGAATCATGGAGCATTACATCAAAAACTAATGAAGTACTGTGTGATGACTCACGTAACATAATAAAAATTATTAAAAAAAATACGTCTCACATGACTTTTGGAGGAGATTTTGCCTAAATGTGGTTGAAGGCAGGAATTGATCTTCAAGCTGTAAGTTAAAAAGCTTTTAAATATATAAATAGATATACTTTATATTTCCTAAATAGCTCTGTTTTTTTAAGTTTGTTTATACTACTGCTTATATAAGTCTAGTACTTTCATGGTGTCGATTTCTACAATGCAAGGTAATTTCCTGTTACAGGTGTTTTGTATATACGTAATATGTATAAAATATATACATAGACCTGTGTGTATTTATTTGACTGATATATTTGTTATTCTCTACTCATTTTTTTGAAGATGCGAAGTGGGAACTGACAACTGGGTCCAGTGCAATGATGCACCTGTAAAAATCTGCAAATACCCCGTGACCGGACTCTTTGAGGGAAGGTCTTATATTTTCCGTGTGAGGGCGGTCAACAGCGCCGGCATCAGCAGGCCTTCCAGAGTGTCTGAGGCTGTGGCTGCCCTTGATCCTGTTGACCTCAAGAGGTTACGAGGTAGGTTGTGCAGATGTCAAGCCCCAGCGGTGCCTTGGAAACTTGGGGCCATTTCTGTGATTTGTTCTTTCCGTCCTTGCTCAGCTGCATATGAATCTTAAGAATGCCTTCGAGGGCTGAGCATGGCGCGGTGACATTTTATGGTGTCCATATGTCCACCAGCCTGCTTTCAGAGTGGGTGCAGTCAGGCTGACATATATACTTCAACACTAACCACACCACCTTCCTAATGCTCTTCACTGTGATCCAGTTAGATTGGTTCAGAATTAGAATTTTCTTGGTCCATTGATGATATAATTTCAACACATGATAAGACTCAGAAGGCTTTGAAACCAAGCCACTTTATTTCTGAATGGTAATTTTACATGACACAGATTCCCGAAAGGGATTGGACCCTTAATTATGGTGTGAAGCGAGCCCCTACATTTTCCTTACCTGTGTGGTCTTCTGAACCCAGTACAAAGATCTGAGAAGTGCTAAATATGAAGACTGCTTAAAACATCAACTCTGATTACTTCAGAGTTGTGAGTGTGCTGTAATCATAACACAGAGGGGATTTGGATCTTGTACTGAGTTAGGGAAAGTGGGACTTTCTTGGGGAAACCTATGGATGCCAAATCCAGCATCTACCTTTCTCTCTGCAGCGGTCCATTTGGAAGGGGATAAAGAAATTGTAGTCTACCGGGATGACCTCGAAGGTGAGTGGCCCTTCAGCACCGTGGCCCAGCTGTGTGTGCCCTAGGGATTCAGGATGGTGGTCAGAGACCACAGTGACTGACAGCAAACACCAGCTGGGGGTACAGTCTACACACGTAAACACTGCAGCTGTAGGTCTAGTCTGCGAGCGTGTGGCCTGTAGGAGTTAGAAAATAAGAAACGAGGTAGATCGAGGGAGAGGATTAGGATCCAGGGTCCTCCTGGGTGGTTTCATCGCTTCCATGTGGGTTCTGGGTTCTCCTGGGGCCGCGCAGAGAAGACCAAACTGAACCCGAGCCTTTATCACTGGCCGAGGCTGAGCCCTTTCTCTCAGACTCCGTGAGTGGAGGACCAATTTCAGTTTTTCTTTTTTTCTTTTTTTTTTTTAATTTAATTTTATTATATTATGTTAATCACCATACAGTACATCCCCAGATCGATGTAAAGTTTGATGCTTCATTAGTTGCGTATAACACCCAGTGCACCATGCAATACGTGCCCTCCTTACTACCCATCACCAGTCTATCCCATTCCCCCACCCCCTCCCCTCTGAAGTCTTCAGTTTGTTTCTCATAGTCCATAGTCTCTCATGTTTCATTCCCCCTTCTGATTACCCCCCTTTTCTTTATCCCTTTCTTCCCCTACCGATCATCCTAGTTCTTATGTTCCATAGATGAGAGAAATCATATGATAATTGTCTTTCTCTGCTTGACTTATTTCACTTAGCATTATCTCCTCCAGTGCCGTCCATGTTGCAGCAAATGTTGAGAATTCGTTCTTTCTGATAGCTGAGTAATATTCCATTGTATATATGGACCACAGCTTCTTAATCCAGTCATCTGTTGAAGGGCATCTCGGCTCCTTCCATGATTTGGCTATTGTGGACAATGCAGCTATGAACATTGGGGTGCATATGGCCCTTCTCTTTACTACGTCTGTATCTTTGGGGTAAACACCCAGTAGTGCAATGGCTGGGTCATAGGGTAGTTCAATTTTTAACTTTTTAAGGGACCTCCACACTGTTTTCCAGAGTGGCTGTACCAACTTGCATTCCCACCAACAATGTAGGAGGGATCCCCTTTCTCCACATCCTCTCCAACAATTGTTGTTTCTTGCCTTGTCTATCTTTGCCATTCTAACTGGCGTAAGGTGGTATCTCAGTGTGGTTTTGATTTGAATTTCCCTGATGGCTAATGATTTTGAACATTTTTTCATGTGTCTGTTAGCCATTTGTATGTCTTCATTGGAAAAGTGTCTGTTCATATCTTCTGCCCATTTTATGATTTGTTTATTTGTTTCTCGTGTATTGAGTTTGAGAAGTTCTTTGTAGATCTTGGATACCAGTCCTTTATCTGTGGTGTCCTTTGCAAATATATTCTCCCATTCCGTGGGCTGTCTCTTAGTTTTTTTGACTGTTTCCTTGGCTGTGCAGAAGCTCTTTATCCTGATAAAGTCCCATAAGTTCATTTTATCTTTTATTTCTCTTGCCTTTGGAGATGTGTCGTGAAAAAGGTTGCTCTGGCCGATGTCATAGAAGTTGTTGCCTATGTTCTCCTCTAGAATTTTGATGGATTCCTGTCTCACATTGAGGTCTTTCATCCATTTGGAGTTTATTTTTGTGTATGGTGTGAGAGAGTGGTCAAGTTTCATTCTTTTGCATGTAGCTGTCCAATTTTCCCAGCACCATTTATTGAAGAGACTGTCTTTTTTCCACCGGATGTTTTTTCCTGCTTTATCAAAGATTAGTTGCCCAAAGAGCCGAGGGTCCATTTCTGGGTTCTCTATTCTGTTCCATTGGTCGATGTGTCTGTTTTTGTGCCAGTACCATGCTGTCTTTGTGATCACAGCTTTGTAGTACAGCTCGAAATCCGGCATTGTGATGCCCCCAGCTTTGTTTTTCCTTTTCAACAGTTCCTTGGAGATTCGGGGCCTTTTCTGGTTCCATACAAATTTAAGGACTATTTGTTCCAGTTCTTTGAAAAATGTCCTCGGTATTTTGATCGGGATAGCATTGAAAGTGTAGATTGCTCTGGGTAGTATGGACATTTTAACTATGTTAATTCTTCCAATCCATGAGCATGGAATATTTTTCCATCTTTTTATGTCTTCCTCAATATCTTTCAAAAGTGATCTATAGTTTCTAGCATATAGGTCCTTTACGTCTCTGGTTAAGTTAATTCCAAGGTAACGCATGGTTTTTGGTGTTATTGTAAATGGGATGGATTCCCTAATTTCTCTTTCTTCAGTCTCGTTATTCGTGTATAGAAATGCAACTGATTTCTGGGCATTGATTTTGTATCCTGCCACCTTACTGAATTGTTCTATAACTTCTAATAGTTTGGGAGTGGATTCCTTTGGGTTTTCCATATAGAGTATCATGTCATCTGCAAAGAGAGACAGTTTGACTTCTTCTTTGCCGATTTGGATACCTTTGATCCCTTTTTGTCTTCTGATTGCTGTTGCAAGGACTTCTAGTACTATGTTGAATAATAGTGGCGAGAGTGGGCATCCTTGTCGTGTTCCTGATCTTAAGGGAAAGGCTTCCAGCTTTTCCCCATTGAGAATAATGCTTGCAGTAGGCTTTTCATAGATGGCTTTTATGAGATTGAGAAATGTACCCTCTATTCCTACACTCTGAAGGGTTTTAATCAGGAAAGGATGCTGTATTTTGTCAAATGCTTTTTCTGCATCAATTGAGAGGATCATATGGTTCTTGAGTCTTTTCTTGTTGATATGATGTATCACATTGATTGATTTGCGAGTGTTGAACCATGCTTGCATCCCAGGTATGAATCCCACTTGGTCATGATGGATAATCCTTTTAATGTACTGTTGGATTCTATTAGCAAGGATCTTGTTGAGGATTTTGGCATCCATATTCATTAGAGAAATCGGTCTGTAATTCTCCTTTTTGAGGGGGTCTTTGCCTGGTTTGGGGATCAAGGTAATATTAGCCTCATAGAATGAGTTTGGTAGCTTTCCTTCTGTTTCTATTTTTTGAAATAGCTTTAGGAGAATAGGTATTATTTCTTCTTTGAATGTTTGGTAGAATTCCCCAGGAAAACCGTCTGGGCCTGGAGTTTTATTATTTGGAAGGTTGTTTATCACTGACTCAATTTCTTCATAGTTAATTGGCCTATTTAAGAAATCTATTTCTTCCTGTTTCAGTCTTGGTAGTTTATAGGTTTCCAGGAAGGCCTCCATCTCTTCCAGATTGTTTAGTTTTTTGGCATATAGCTGTTGATAAAAGTTTCTAATAATCCTTGCAATTTCAATGGTGCTGGTCGTGACCTCTCCCTTTTCAGTCATAATTTTAATAATCTCAGTCCTTTCTCTTTGTTTTTGGACAAGTTTTGCCAGTGGTCTATCAATTTTATGGATTCTCTCAAAGAACCAGCTTCTAGTCCTGTTGATCTGCTCTACTGTGGTTCTGGTCTCTAATTCATTGATTTCTGCTCTAATCTTGGTCAACTCCTTCCTTGTCAGTGGGTTAGGCCTGTCCCTCTGTTGCTGTTCCAGTTTCTTGAGGTGAGAATATAGAAACTGCATTTTAGATTTTTCTATTCTTTTGAGTGAGGCTTGGATGGCTATGTATTTCCCCCTTAGGACTGCCTTTGCAGTATCCCATAGGTTTTGGACCGTTGTGTATTCATTCTCGTTGGTCTCCATAAATTGTTTAATTTGTTTTTTGATTTCCTGGTTTATCGAGTCATTCTTGAGCAGGATGGTTCTTAGCCTCCAAGTGTTTGAGTTTCTTCCAGGTTTTTCCTTGTGGTTGAGTTCCAATTTCAGAGCGTTGTGGTCTGAGAATATGCAGGGGATAATTTCAATCTTTTGGTATTGGCTGAGACCTGTTTTGTGTCCCAGAGCATGATCTATTCTTGAGAATGTTCCATGGGCATTTGAATAGAATGAGTATTCTTTGGTTCTGGGGTGTAGTGTTCTATATATATCTATGAGGTCCAACTCGTCGAGTATGGCATTCAAAGCCTTTGATTCTTTGCTTAGTTTTTGCCAGGGTGTTCTGTCTATTTCTGATAGTGGGGTGTTGAGGTCCCCTACTATTACTGTGTTCTTATCTATATGTCTCTTTATTTTGGTTAAGAGTTGGCTTGTGTATCTTGCTGCTCCCCTGTTGGGGGCATATATATTAATAATTGTCATATCCACTTGTTGAATACTTCCTTTAAGAATAATATAGTGCCCTTCTGTATCTCTCTCTATGGCCTCTAGTTTAAAATCCAGTCTATCTGATATGAGAATTGCTACTCCAGCTTTCTTTTGAGGTCCATTTGCGTGGAAGATGGTACTCCATCCCCTTACTCTAAGTCTGAATGCATCTTTGGGTTCAAAATGAGTCTCTTGTAGACAGCAAATGGATGGGTCATGTCTTTTTATCCAATCTGCAACCCTGTGGCGTTTTATGGGAGAGTTTAAGCCATTTAGATTGATAGAGATTATTGACAGATATGATTTTAATGATGCCATTTCTCTTTAAAGTCTTTGTATCGGTTGTGACTTGCTGCTCTGTATCACTCTTGGGGCCTTTTTACCTTTATAGAGCCCCCCTTAATATCTCCTGTAGGGCTGGTTTCGTGGTTACGAAATTGGTTAATGATTGGCGATTTTGGAACGTCTTTATTTCTCCATCAATTCTGAATGACAGCTTTGCTGGATAAAGGATCCTTGGCTGCATGTTTTTCTCTGAAAGAGCTTTAAAAATGCCCCCCCAAGCCTTTCTCTCATTCCAGGTCTCTGTAGACAGGTCTGACGTAATCCTGATACCTTTGCCTTGGTACGTGAGAAATTTCTTTGCCCTGGCCGCTTTCAATACTGTATCCTTGGATCTAATATTTGCGAATTGCACTATGACATGCCGTGGCGTAGGTTTGTCCTGGTTGAGCTTGGATGGGGTCCTCTCTGCCTCTTGGACACGAATGCTTGTTTCCCTTGCTAGATTAGGGAAGTTTTCAGCTACAATTTGTTCAAATATCTCTTCTAGACCTCTGTTTTTCTCCACCCCTTCAGGGATGCCGATGATTCTGACATTGGATCGTTTCATAGAGTCAGTAATCTCCCGTAATCTACATTCGTGGGCGTGGATTTTTTTAAGACCAGCTTCTATTTTCGTTTTTTCTTCTACTAACCCATCCTCCAATTCGCTAACGCGTTCCTCTGCCTCGGTGACCCTGGCCGTCAGAGCCTCTAGTTTTGACTGTATTTGGCCCACTGAGTTTTTAATTTCTGTCAGATTCGCTCTCATTTCTGCCCTTAGGGATTCTATATTCTCAGCAACGCTTTCTCTGATGCTTTTTTCAAGTTTACTCATCATCTTGACCATTGTTGCTCTGAATTCCATTTCTGATAATTGGGATACATCCATATGTATTAATTCTGTGGCCGAGGCCA
>NW_023233281.1:85109-95631 GCF_002007445.2 Ailuropoda melanoleuca
TGCAGGTGGCTACCGCTTCCCGGCGCCCTGACACGGCGGCTCCCTCCCCCTTCTGTTTAGCTTCCGATAAGTGTGCGCGGTTTCACGGCTCCCCCCTTCGTACCTCGATACTCAGCGCTGGAGATGTTCATTTGTAGAGATCCAGATGTATCTTCCTGCGTCTCAGGCTGATTCCGTGGATATTCCTGCTGGTCTGGTACCTATCCAGCTCAACTCAGGGGACCGGCTGAAAAAGGGGTCCCCTGCTCCTCCGCCATCTTAACCCAGCTCCTTCAGTTTTTCTTTTTAAGCAAAAATTTTATCCTTAGCCTTTTAGCTGAAATGGACTGAGTTCTTCCTGTCAGTATCCCTGGCCTGAAAGTTTGCATTTCCCTCATTTATACTGGATTTTATGAACACTTCTCTTTGATATTCCTTTCAGAGGTAGCTAGGAGGATCGATTTATTAAGGAGGGGAACCTGGCATTATTAATCAGAAATCCAAACATTTTAAGCAGACTTATAATGAGAGTTCATAGACGACAATGAGCAAGTTACAAATGAAGAAACATGAATTTGGAGCTAGTGCCTCAGGAGATGTACTTTGAAGCTCTCCTTTAAAATTGCTGCAGTCCTAAAAATACATATATATTTACATATATGTAAATACAGTTGCTGTGGTCCCAAGCAGTCTTTCCCTAGAGAGCTGCAGACTCAGGAGTTCATTGGTCGATTTTCATATTTGCCCCCAGATGGTCTCCACACATTCGATCTTCTGCACCTGTTATGGTTTTTCTCTAGTATCTCGAGAAGAACACGTAATTCTCAGAGGGACAACTCACGGCATCATTTAAAGTCTTAGTTAAGGGGCGCCTGGGTGGCACAGCGGTTAAACGTCTGCCTTCGGTTCAGGGCGTGATCCCGGCTTTCTGGGATCGAGCCCCACATCATGCTCTTCAGCTATGAGCCTGCTTCTTCCTCTCCCACTCCCCCTGCTTGTGCTCCCTCTCTCGCTGGCTGTCTCTATCTCTGTCGAATAAATAAATAAAAAAAAATCTTAAAAAAAAATAAAGTCTTAGTTAAGACCTCCACTTCCAGGACATACTCAGAAATTGGGGGAGATGCCCCGTAAATAAGTAACAAAAGAAAAATAATTTAGGAAAGGTTGACTTACTAGGCCTTTTAAATAACAGATTGAAATGTGGCTATTTGAACGTGTAAAATCTGGCTCCTACTTACAGAGGAAGCCATGTTCTTGTAGTGGACTGGCCTGCACGAAACGTGCGTTTTTGACATGAGAGAGGGAAGGGAAGTTCTCTTCATCACCTCCAGCGGGCAGATGGGATCAGTGAGGAGGGAATCATCTGAGCTCTCCTACACGGGTGCGTAGGCATTCAAATAAAACTATCCCCAACGAGGAGGCAAAATCCGCATGATGTAAGGGTCACTGTGCCAGGCAGTGAGGGCATGAAATAGTATAACCGAGCTGCCCGCGATGGGAATGGTGCCCTTCCAGGGAGAAGAGCTATCTCTCCATGCATAGATAGACGTGAGTTGGGTATAAATAGCCGGCTACGAAGTATCAAATACAGAACTAACACTCGTAACAGACTTCTCTTCCCAACCAATAAACGGAAGTTGGTTTACAGACACAGTGGATCTTCTTTCCGACTGGAATAGAGTCACAGACACCATTTGTCATCTTTCTTCTTCCGTTTCCTTTCTTATGAGAAGGCAGGTTTTCTGGCTCCTTGGGGCCTGTGCCCTCATTTCGTTTGATGCATTCTCAAACGCGGCTGCATCACATGCCTACTGCGGACGACATTCCTGAGGCTCGGTCATGTGAGGCAAGGACCCTGAGCTGGAAGGCTGTCTGGCTGGGGACACTGAGCCTCACGGGGCGCCCACTCTCTGCGGCGAGCTTTGCGCGGGCTGTTCCCGCGATAGGTGCAGACCTGGGAAGAAGCCTAAGCTCTTGTGACCTGCTTTAGGGCTTGTGATGTTCACGAATTTATTTACTCACTTTAACCAACAGATGCCTTTTCTAATAAAAAAAAAATCCTTAGAGAAAAAGATTTCCTGATGTTTTCAAGCAACCCGTTTCTGGGTTCAAATGGGCGCTGTTAGGAAGTCCTTACTGTCTCTACCCTTACTCTTGTCTTCAGCGAGGCCCGTCTGTTTCCTTTCGTGCTGTGTTAGCTAGAAAGAACTGGTAAATGCCATTAGTTTTAATGAAAAAAGAACACTCCTTTGTTGGTTAAAAAAATTGCTCCTCTCCTATTTTAAGTTTTTTTTTTTTTTTTGCTTAGTTTTTCTAATCAGTTTAATCTTTCTGTCTTCCTCAAAGGTTTGAATTACTGTCAGGGCTCCTCTTTTAATATCATCCAACTTTTCCAGCCCTTCTTGCGTTGGTCCCTTGAGAAATGCACACTGGGCTCTGGGGATAGCCGGAGCAGGCTTCTGCGGACCACGGCCAGACCAGTTTCCTTCTGCTAATTCCATGTCCTGGCACTCAGGGCACGGTGGCTTGCAGCCGCCGCATTGAAGGAATCGTGCGCTCCGACCGGTGCGGTGCTCATTTACACGTGTGTGTTCTCTCGAGCTCTGTCATCTTGGGGATTCTGAAAATTCCTAATACAGCTTGCCTGGCAGCCTCTAGAGGTTGTGGTCGCCATAGGTGGGTAGAACTAAAGGCAGGATTTGCAATCGGGGGACAGAGGCCTGGGCCCCTGTCCTGCCACCCCACAGCCCGGGGATCCCAGGAGAGCATGCGGCTTTCTGAGCTCCGTCTTCACCCCATGTGGATGTGACTTGTGAGATGCATTACGTGACCGAAGCAGAGGCTCCGGCAGCACCCACTGCTCGGGGCACCTGGTCCGTGGGGAATGAGACCCTGGGTGATGCAGTTGGAGTTTCCTTTCATCTTGGTTTCCTTTGTTTGTTTCCTTCCTTCCTTCCTTCCTCCCTTCCTTCCTTCCTTCCTTCCTTCCTTCCTTCCTTCCTTCCTTCCTTCCTTCTAAAGATTTATTTATTTGAGGGGGAGGGACAGATGGAGAGAGAATCTCAAGCAGACTCCACGCTGAGTGCGGAGCCCAACACAGGGCTTGATCTCATGACCCTGAGATCATGACTTGAGCCGAAACCAACAGTCGGACGCTCAAACAACTCTGACACCCAAGCACCACTTGGTTTGCTTTCATTTGCTTCTCTGTCCGTGCTTTCCTCTCAGCAGTTAGGAGGGTCCATAACAGAGATTGGCTCATTTCCCTGGCCTCTCCTTGCTCCCCGGGGCCCTTTGAACCCTCTCCTCTTCTGTCCGTGGTTGGGGTCATCTGTGCATCTCTGGCGTTCCTGCTACTGTGTGGCCCAGGGTGGTCCCGAAAAGCTCCAGGATTGAACCATCTGACCCCAATCAGAGGTTCCCTGCTGACAAAAACCGGACTCTTCCTTCTTCCCCAGCAGCAGATGGAATGCTTCTTATTCCCTTGTCTCTGGGTCTGGAAGCTGCGTGCTGAGTCTGGAAGCAGCGAGTGGCTCAGGTCTGGAAGGTAGCTCTGTGTGCAGGCTCTTTGCCTCTTCTCGCCGCCTTTACTGCCTGCCTAGCCTCCCTCCAGTCCCTGGGTTGGCTTCCTGCCTCCTCCAGCACCTCTGAAGGAAATCAGACTCAGCCATGGGGGCTCGGCATGCATCGCCCGAGGACAAATTCCTGCATCTTCTCTCTTCAGGGCCCGTGTCCGCATCTCTATAGGTGTGGACACAGCACTTTGGTCCAGAGCAGGCCTGTTGGGTGTCCCGAGGCCCCGTTCCACCCAGCCCTCACTGGCATTTCCCTGGAGACACCCTGACTCCTTGTTTGAAACCTGACCCACTTGCCAGAATGCTCCTAGATAAGGCCATGCCGTGTGTCCGTGCCCGCGGGGCCTGTAAAACGGGATACGCTCCCTAACAGGACTCCCGTGAAATGAAACCAGGCCTGTTTGTGCTGTCTCCACGGGCTTGTCCAATGCGTGCCCACGGCACAGTCCTGAGGGAGCACTTGGATATCGAGGGCTCAGAGATGTCCTGGGGACGTTCAAACCATTTTAATTATGTGCTAGTTTAATTGGAATCTCATAATATTTTGTATCGCAACAACAAGGACTGTGGGTCTGGAAAACCTCCACCTTGTAGCAAAAGCTCTCCTATCCAAACATAACACCCCTGACACCTTAAGTCCTATTTAAACAAGGTGCGTGTCACAAGACAGGTACAGCAGACATCTCTGATTGCAAATATTCCATCCTAGTTATCTGCAAAAAGCTGACGGATGTCACTCCAGAATTGCAAACATATAGGTATAGATTACGGTGCTTGGGAACGTGGCACAGATCCACCTAGGGAGGGAGAAACCCTGCACTCTGGAAGTTGATACACGGTTTCAGTGCTGTGAGGGCATGGCGCATGAGGAGCGTAACCGGAGAGGGTCATTAGAGGAAGGATAATCACATGCCACAAGGTTCTGTTTGGCAGAACATGGACCGCTCCTACCTTCTCTGCACAGATTCCCAGCACAGCCAGAACTCCAAGCCCGGTTAAATGCCCTATTTTTCTGGGTAAATCTTCCCGCCTCCCCTTCCAGCTGAAACTCTGCAAGATATTTGGATAAGACTCTTCTTTTTTTTTTAAATGAACTGGCTTATATTAGAAACAAAAATAATTAGGTGATCTTAACCAGTGCATTATACTTGGCTGGGAAAAATGGTTGGCTTGCTATCCCAAAATAGAAATGAAGCAAAGGACAACCCTACCATGGCAGTTCTTTAGTGCCTGGTAACGTACCCAAGGGACGGCGCTCTGAAGATGGGCTCCAGCGAATGGGGTGACCTGGGGTTCGTCCAGCGCTAACCGACTTTATCACTTCTGCAGGCGACGTTCAGATTCCAGGGCCTCCCACCAACGTGCATGCTTCGGAAATCAGCAGAACATATGTTGTCCTCAGCTGGGACCCACCTGCTCCCCGTGGCAAGGAGCCGCTGATGTATTTCATCGAGAAGGTATCCTGCGGTCGTGTTTCCTGAGACAGCAGCTGTCTGTAGGATTTCACATTGTGCTACTCTGTGTGTTTTAGAGATGAGCAACCATTGGGTCAGTCATCACAGGCTTGACCACTGTTACTGTGGAGCTGAGGGCAATGGCTGAGCTGTGCTTGCACGGTGAGCCCCTGCCATGCACGTGGGCATCGGGGGACACTGTCCTGGTCTGGGCTTTGCTGCCTTCATATGAGCAAATCGGTCACTTCATGTCTCCAGGCTCCAGTGCCCCCACCAGAATGGGGGATCTCTAAGTTTTCTTCCTGCTGACACATTCTAGCGCACAGGTTTTGAGGACTGCAAGAGACCTGGGCAGGAGGGCAGTTTTGCGGCTGCTCAGAGTTTGTAATAAGCCATGTGGCCACTTGGTGGCAGTCTTGTACAGGAATTCACTCCAGATGAAGTGGTGATAGACTCACTGGTTTGAAGACTAGCTCTGGACACATGGGAAGAAGCAGCTTGTGTAGTGCAGCCCTACACACACACGCGAACACACACGCACACACACGCATGTGCATATAAGTAGCAAGGTCTCAGACAGTGACGTCCATACTCACGCTAGGACTCTCTTCTGCTTTAGTCTGTTCTGTTGCACTAGATGCAGCTCGGGACCCCTTCCTCGGCTTGTTGACCAGCTGCTGGGCTGTGGGATAGCGTGAGAGAAACCTTTAGAGTCCTTCCAATCCCATGACTGGCTCTGTGACACCACAATGGTACTGCAGTGTGGTAGGGAGCGCGCTGGGCATGGCGTACGCGTAGGGAAGATGGCAGGTGACAGGAGCAGACGGTACAGTAACGCTGTGCAGTTCAGCCAGGTGACTCAGAGCAGACATGGGAACGGAACGAGCTCTGTCAGGCTCTGGGACGCGGCTCCAGGACGCATACCCACCCTCTGACCTTCCGCTTGTGTTACGTGGTGGCTGTCCCTGGAACAACGCAGGGTAGATGCTCGCTCTTGAATTCTGAGTGACAATGTACGGTCTTTGCATCACGAGAGAGCCAGTGGTCAACACAAATGTGGGCTGTTCCAGGAGGAAGAGTGTCCCCTGGGGTCCTTTCTAGAGGCAACTGCCACCGAGTCCTAGCAGACACATTTCTGAACAGTTGGCCGCATCACTGGGGCTTCCTTTGGCTTGGCCAGCTGCTGCCAGCAGCGGGGAGCGGCGTTGGGGGCTATGATACGTCACAGGTACAATTTGCATCCTGTGTCACGTTTAGCAAGATGGTGTAATCGCTCTCATCTGATGGAAGATCTTTAGAAGATAGCCCCATGACTATGCTTCAAACGTGTGAATGTATCGTGATGTGTCTCGTGCTATTGCTGTTTATTTAGATTGCTGTTATCTTATTACAACGATACTAGCGGCAAAATAGTGAAAGTTTTATTCTATTTATTTATTATTATCATTTTAAAACATTTATTTATTTATTTTAGAGGGAGGAGTGCAGGGGGAAGAGCAGAGGGAGAGGGAGAGAGAGAGTCTCAAGCAGACTCTACACTGAGCACAGAGCCTGCCGCGGGGCTTGATCTCATGACCCTGAGATCGTAACCTGAGCTGAAATCAAAAGTCAGCCACTTAACTGACTCAGCCACCCAGGCGCCCCTAAAATAGTGAAAATTTTAAATTGAAATGTGACCAGCTGAGTTGTGATGGAACTTTATGAATAGCCTAAATTATCTTTAATCCTTTATAGTTCAGTCTACTTTGCTAAAACTACAACCTATGTATTAATTCCCCTAAGTCTTTTTACAGTTTATTTGCTTTCACATACAATTTTTTTACTGGTAAGCATTTCCAACTTTGGGTAATTTCTTACCTACTTTTCCAAACTGGCTTCCATTTTCATAAAATTCAGAACTGATTTATCGATGGCCCAGGATATGCTTCACTGCCTGGACACCCCTGAAGATTAGTTTGGCTAGCTAGAGCAGAGTGTTTCCTTCACCACGCTGTTGGGGAATTCTTGGCTTCCTCACGTTAATCCTGGGTCTCTTTGCAGTCCGTGGTTGGGAGCGGGACCTGGCAGCGGGTCAATGCCCAGACAGCCGTGCGGTCCCCTCGGTATGCCGTCTTTGACCTTGCTGAAGGGAAACAATATGTATTCCGGGTTTTGTCAGCCAATAAGCATGGCCTGAGTGACCCGTCGGAGATCACCGCCCCCATCCAGGCTCAGGACATGATCGGTGAGTACAGCCGTGTTGGTGAGTGACCACGGTTTGGGACGGGCCCCAAGTGAGGGATGTCAGATGCTCTTCCATTGTGCTGAAAAAGACAACTAATATTGTATATGAGTCACAATTCAAGCTGCCTTAAAATCTCAGTTGACAAGACATGGAGATCCCTCTGCTGTGTTTTGGTTGGTACTCAGCATTTCTCCAAAGTTCCATCTTATTTTTATGAGACTAATAAATGGATTAGAAATATTTTTAGGCATTAGTTGCTTTTTGAAAAACCTTGAACACACTGGAGTTTCTGGCCCCCGTGGCTCGAAGTTCCCTGCTCTGAAGATTCAGGCGTACAGGAATTACAGAAATTCTGAATCGCCCTGCAGAGAAAATCCAGGGTCAAATCATGATTCGATTTTGAATCCCTTTACAGGTTCTAGCCAATCTTTATAGAATTGTGTCTTCTTTTCTTTCTTCTTTTTTTATTTTAAATTTTTTATTATGATATGTTAGTCACCATACAGTACATCATTAGTATTTGATGTAGTGTTCTGTGTTCCATGATTCGTTGTTTGCATATAACACCCAGCGCTCCATGCGATGTGTGCCCTCCTTAATTTGTTACTACCCTGTTAGCTGAAGCATGTGTGTCACGAGAAGATGCTTATTAGTGGTTCTGGGGGGGGCAGGTATAGGAGACTGCATGATTATAATTTGTGAGTCAGGTAGGACTTGAGAAGACACAGAGGAGGGTCCAGCACCTCCTGGCCTCCCCAGGTGTCAGCGTTCCCCCCCGCACCCGCCCACTTCCCCTGCTCCTCCCTCCTTGTCCAGATTTTGGGGAGCCATTCCCTGTGGACAAAGGACTTGAGGGTCTCTGGTGCAGCTTCCAGAACTCAGACACCGTTAACGGTTCCTTGCTCTATCTCCTCTGCACAGTTGTCCCCTCTGCCCCCGGCCGGGTACTGGCTTCGCGGAACACGAAGACGTCAGTCGTGGTGCAGTGGGACAGGCCTAAGCACGAGGAGGACTTGCTCGGCTACTATGTGGACTGCTGCGTGGCGGGGTCCAATGTGTGGGAGCCGTGCAATCACAAGCCCATCGGCTACAACAGGTGCGGGGGCCCCAGACTCACTGCATGGGAAGAATGCACAGCCAACTAGGAGCCACACACCTGCGAGGCTCCTACACGAGTGTGTTTTCTTCCCCGCTCTCCAGGGGCCAGGACTCGAAAGCTGACAAGCTGGTTCTGGGCATGGGGCTGAAACGACTAGTGTGTTGATGAGAGAACTCTAGAACCTTGGCCCTTCTGTCGTCATTAGCAGCTAAGGCTTACCTTCCAAGAGGGAAGTTAAAACAGCAGCTGCAACTCGAGAGGCGTTTTACTTTTCTGTATTGATTTTTCAAACTTTTAAAATGGCTTTGTTCACATAACTGACAGTCCTCTGCTCTAGCCACCAATTGAAACAAAGCGGGGGGCCATCTCCTCTCTTGTGGCGGGGGGGGCATCGGCTCATCTTGGATGGGGAAGAGCATCTTTGCCCCCTGCATTGGTTTACTCCCCCGCTCCTGCCGAGTGTGCAGAGTGTCTGACTTTATTAGGCGCTCTCCAGGGTATGTTCCTCAGGTAAACAGAGGCAGCAGTCAGACTCTCCACGGCGGATGGGTTATCGTGGATGGCTCAGCCACCATTCCCTTTTCAATCTACTTTTTAAGAAAAAGAACTTGGGAAAAGCCATGGCCAGGAAGGAAAGATATCACTGAGAAGAGTATCGGTTAGATGTTGTTTCAAGTCCACGGGCAACAAATGCAGAGATCTCAAGACAAAAAACTTAAAATGGCATTCTTGAGCCAGAGTTGTGTAAATGATCACTAAAGGTTTGCGGGCTCTTAGAGGCGAGCGGGACGTGCTCACGCGGACAGGGTGCCGGCCTGTGCAGAGGTCCTCCCACATGGGTTCCCACTTGATGCTTGCAGTGATGCTGGGAGGTAGGGACTATGGTCCCATTTACAGCTGGGACAGCCGTCTCACAAAGCCAGTGACCTGTACTGAGGATCTGCAGGCATTTGCTTTCTGCGTCCCCGACCTGTGCTGCTCCCGCCCCCGTTGTAACCAGGCATCACGGCCTTCCTTCCTGACCCTGGTGTTGATTTGTGTCCGTTAACTAACATTGAAACGGAAAGTGGGTATATAGTATGCATATATAAAGAACTCAAAAAAGTGAAGTTCCTTCTAGTCCCAGTGATAAATTCTGGAGTGTTCTCATGATTATTACTTCTACTGGAGGAGGGCGGGGAAAGGCTGAGGCATGTGGTCACGCCCCTGACTGGTGTTTTGCTCAGGTTTGTGGTGCACGGCCTGACGACTGGCGAGCAGTACGTGTTCCGGGTGAAGGCCGTCAACGCTGTGGGCACAAGCGAGAACTCGCAGGAGTCCGACGTCATCAAAGTCCAGGCCGCCCTCAGTGAGTAAGCCGTGGGCCACGCTGCTCCCGGTCTGGCTCTGCGGCACGTCGTACGCTCTGTGGTAATAAACATTCAGGGTGCCGAGAACACATTGTCCTGGGAGGCGTCCCATCTGCCAGCCACGTGTCTCAGAAACACGGGGGTGAGGGAGGAGTGGTGACACACCGGCAGAGCGCACACTGGGGACGCGTGGTTTCACTGCAGGTCACACGTCCCTGTGTGTGTGCGTGCCCGCATTGACGTGCGTGCTGTGGGGATGAACGTCTCTTTCAAATTTGATGCTAAGCTAGAAAAACATCAGTGGCCTTTCCAGCTAGTCTTAGTTCAAGGGGCTTCAGTCATCTCAGAGAATCCGAAACGGTGATGTGAACTTCGTGGCTTTGTTCATAAATGATCAGTGAAAAATGATTTTGATCAAACCAAACAATTTGGGACCCAGTTTCAGAGGTGGGCCCTGGAATGTGGGTGTTGTGATTGTCACCCCGGTGATTTTCATACAATATGGGCCACACGCAAACACATGCCCTGGGACATGTGGGGGCATGAATGTCACATGCTACTCATTTTGAATTGTACCGATATCCTTTCATTTCTGACAGAAGTGTTTTATTCTTTAATTACTTTTGTCTCCAGTTAAATTTTAAATGCATTTTCAGAAGTTCAACTTTCTCTCCTAACAACACATAAAAGTCATGTTACGGAAAACCAAAGGAGTGTCCAATCCGATACGACTTAGGTGGGCAATATAACAAAACATCCTTCTTCTTTTGTTTGAAGGTCATTATTCTAACCTGTCCGTTTTTCCCGGGAGGGACTTCCAAACATTACCATTCCTACTTGAA
>NW_023233281.1:95731-104930 GCF_002007445.2 Ailuropoda melanoleuca
CCTTAGAAAAGCCCATGGAAGGAATGTTATCCTAATTTCCAGAGCCTTTTTGGGGCTTCACCCAAAAGGGCTTAGCAACCCTCTAAGGATATGGCGTGATTTAGTTCAGATGCAGCCCCTGTATCTTTTCCCTTTGCCGCCCGAGGCCCCTGGACCCGAAGAGTCAGTGCCGCTCCCGTGGAAGTGCTCTGGGGGTCTGAGCAGGTGATGTGCTCGAGGCTCGAGGAGCAGGTGTGTCAGGCAGCTGGGAGGTGGGCAACTGCAGCAGACAGGCTTCCCGCATGGGGGCGGGTGACACGCGTACCCCTGCTCTGTGCACCTCTTCTCTCTGGGAGATGCACCTGCCAGTCGTGAGTGCAGATGTGGACTCACGAATGACCTCAGGGTGCCCGCAGTCTGCAGATGCCTCATGGTCGGGCTGCAGGAACAGGTGGCCACACTGTCCCCTCTCCCCGCTCCACGTTCAGTACACTCCTCTGGGACAAGTGTGGAGAAAGGCTGATTTAATACACAGAGTCACGACGTCTGTGGTGCCGATGAAGTCGTGTGTCCCCGTGGCTGCGGACACCCCGTTCTGGTGCGTGCACGCACGGCACAGACTACGTTTGACTTTTCAGGTCCTGCCTATGATCTGACGTTCTGTGAGGTCAGAGACACATCCCTGGTCATGCTGTGGAAAGCTCCCGTGTACTCTGGCAGCAGCCCCATTACGGGGTATTTTGTGGACTATAAGGAAGAGGATTCCGGAGAATGGAGTACTGTGAATGAGGCAGCAACTGCCAACCGTTATTTAAAGGTGACAATGATCCTTCCCGTGTTCCCCGCCTTCCCAGGATGGGGTCTCTGATCCTTACTGCAGACAGGCTTGAAGCCACCAGGCCAACCGCCCAAGCAGCTCAAACAGTCCTATGCCACTGTGAATGGTCTCCACGGGGATGATGGCCACTGTGCGTCTGCGGTCGGGCCTATGTTTAACTTGTTTCATTCATAATTGCTCGTAGAAGTCACAGTATAGACACACATGTACACGCAGCTGTAATACGTCTGATGGGATGGCAATGGGCACATTTCTCTCTTCTCCTGTCCTCCAGATATTTCTGTTTGTAGCACCTACAGTTTACCCATCACTGGGGTCAGTTGTGACACACG
Organism: Ailuropoda melanoleuca; assembly: GCF_002007445.2. Lineage (NCBI taxonomy): Eukaryota > Metazoa > Chordata > Mammalia > Carnivora > Ursidae > Ailuropoda > Ailuropoda melanoleuca. Next base: position 96,881 of record NW_023233281.1, read on the forward strand.
TCCTTGGGTGGGTAGACCACCTGCCCTGGCCCCTTGCCCCAGCTGCCCTCACCCAGTGGCTTTCCCTGCTTGGTCATGGGCTCTGTGGTGTGGTGTGTACAACAGAGGCTGACTGAAGGTCACACCTGCATTGTGCACACGGCTGCAGCCTCTGGGCAACAATCCCAACAATACAAAACCAGACCAGCTTCTGATATGAACTTCTGAATGAACTAATCAGCTTCTAAAGATGTAGCCAAATATCAGTGATGGGAAATTAGCTGATGGGTATTTTATGTATCAGCGCAAATTACAGTACATATAAGCTATGCGTGTAAGGAGAGACGGTTTAATTTCGAAGTGTCCAAATGATGGGAAATCTTGCACAGTTACAAATCACATTTAAAATAATATTTCATCCCATAGAATTATGTTGACTATGAGCGCCAGGTTGCAAATTGGATATATGATTTTAATTCTGCTTTGAAATATGCAAAGAGAAAAGGCAGAGCTCAAAATTGAAGAGAGTCTGTTTCTTCTTGCAAAGTCAGATTGTGAAATGATTGTGAGTCTGTCTTGCCTCCTGCTTTTCCAGCTCACTGTGCATAGATCTTACAGCTAGGGGAAAAAAAAACATGCTCATAGTAAAATGTGAAAAATAAAAAGTCCTTTTCATTTATCGATTCCCATGTGACATTTTCTCTGTCTTTCTAAGGTCTGTGACCTGCACCAGGGCAAGACCTACGTGTTCAGGGTCCGGGCCGCGAATGCCAGTGGGGTAGGAAGGCCATCGGACACGTCTGAGCCGGTGCTCATGGAGGCCCGACCAGGTGAGAGGTGACTGCTTGGCTGCCCAGGACGGCAGGAGGCTGCGAGGAGCCAGGGTGCAGAGGGAGGGCATGCGTGTTCTGTGTGTGTGTGTGTGTGTGTGTGTGTGTGTGTGTGTGTATGTGTGAATGCAGGGAAGGCAAGTCCTGCCGTGTTGTTGATGGTGTCGAGCAGCGGACAGAACAGGTCATCCCCCCAGCCCTGCATGGCCCCAGCACCCCTGGATTGGATTGGAGTCCCCAAGGCCATGGTGCACAGTCGGTGGGGATCTGTATTTGGAACAGTAAAGCTGTATGTGGGGATGATGATGGTCTTTTATGTTACTGCTGAATTTTGACGGGGAGTCAGAAAGCCATTCATAACACTCTTGGTGGCAAGTGGCAAAGGCCCATGGAGGGGGTGTCAGCGGGAAGTGCTTCTGAGGGCGAGGTCATCTCACAGGGAACGTGGGGAAGGAGTGTTGCATCCGCGAACCGGGAGACCGTGTCGTCTCCCTGCGTCGCTCATCTTTCTGGGGACTGGCTTCATGTCCTCTGCTGCCTGGCGCTCTGTGCTTCTCTGTCTTTGCAGTAACCGACAGTGTCTGTACCTGCCAGACCCACGCGTCCCCCCACATGTCCCCCCTCCCTACTTCTTCAGGGGCAGATACTGACGGGCCTGTGTGGGGCTGGGTGTCCACCTGGTCAGAAGGAGCAAGCAGGTCCCCTTCCTGCCCCCCATGGAAGAAGGACAGAGGGAGGAGCCCACGTGCGGTGATATCAGGGGGTGCCTGGGGCCCTCGCAGTGGCGAGGGGTCAGATCTCAGGGAGAAGGAGGGTCTTTATGGCCGACACATTCTCCACGGCAGGACTGGATGCAGAGAAGGGAACGGACAGAGAGGTGACAACCTAAAACCCTGTCCACTCTGCCCTCCACCTGCTCCTGGAGCCGTTTGCCCTCCCGCGGGTCCAACTCGGTGTCCTAGGTGACCATGCAGGGGAAGCAGATGATTTGGTGTAAACCAAGCCAGCACCTCCAAACACAGAATCTGCATACGGAGGACACGGCATTCCTGAGACGCCACGCTGTCCCCTTGCTCTGCAGGCACGAAAGAGATCAGCGCTGGCGTGGACGAGGAAGGCAATATCTACCTGAGCTTTGACTGCCAGGAAATGACAGACGCGTCCCAGTTCACGTGGTGCAAAGCCTACGAGGAGGTTGCGGATGACCAGAAGTTCAGGATCGAGACGGTGGGAGACCAGTAAGTCCCCTCGGGGGCCGGCCCCTGGGACCGCTGGGGACGCAGACAGACACAAACAGTAACGTGTCCCATGGTTCTCTTTCAGCTCGAAGCTGTACTTTAAAAACCCGGATAAAGGGGATTTGGGAACTTACTCGGTGTCTGTGAGTGACACGGACGGAGTGTCCTCCAGTTTCACCTTGGATGAAGAAGGTAATGTCTACACGACGGAGGCTCACCTGCTTTGGTATATGGCACTGAAAGATTGACACTAACGTAGAAAAACCTTGTTTGCTTAGGAAACGGGTATGTGTTCGTGGGAGGCTGGGGTGAGGAGTGTTCACAGAAGCAAACATTCCCTTAGACGTTAAACAAACTCTCTAGAGTTCGTACTCTGTCCAGCACCTAAATCGCTGGTCCAGGACCTGTGGCTTCTCGAGCTCCCCCTTGTACTTTTAAAGTTGAGTTTTAGCTACATTTCAGTAGCTTGGCAAGCAGGGAGTAGCCTATTAGCAAGGAAGGCCATGAGGTTAATGCGAGACACTCCGATGGGAGACCCTCCCTTTCCTTCCAACACTACATAGTCAGGATGGTAAAAGAAAAAAAATACATATTTTCTGTGTGTGAAATAAGATTCAACCGGCATAGTCAAAATCTCTTGCTCTCTTACAAATCGGAGATGGCAGAAAGAAAAGTCTGTTCATAGCTGGGGAGCCCTGTGCTTCCGGGGATTATAATTATTTGTGTCCAGTGCTTGTGGACCCGACCTACAGTCCGGGTTAGCCTCACAGTGACACGGAGTGAGTGCCATCGTGCTGGACAGCATGGTCAGCTGTCCAGGGTTCTCTGGGTCTCTAGAGCTGTTGAGTGTCCGAGAGTCCTCTGTTAAGATGTGGGGTCGTCTGGGAGGCCTGGTGCCTGGGGAGCAGACCCCAAAGTTCCCCATGGGCGAGCTGGCTGGTGGCAGGCTGAGGCTGTGATCCCGAGGACACCTGGCATGGACTCAGGCTGGGAGGCCCCGTGCCTATGGCCCAGGCCCGAGCAGGGCTGATGCAGATGCTGGGTAAACCTGGGGAAGCTCGTGCACATATAACAAGATATAGCAGGAGGATGGCCGAGGGGTCCGTGTGGACTCTGCTGGCCGGGGTCCTCTGGATGCTCATGGCCAGAGATGGGCCAGAGCAGATCCTGAGTCTGCGACGGGTGCCTTTTAAGCTGCCTTTTCCTGACCTTAATTCGGTGCTTTTCCAACAGTGTTTAACTCAAAACATCCTTAAATAATCCTGAACAGCGTTCTGCTTCTCTGCACCAGTTTTAAGTTTGTAGATGACATTTTCATTTTAATCTTAAATAGTTACAAAGGATGAAAACTTCTAGTATGTTTTATAATGTATGGGGTCTTTAAAAAATCTTTTAGATAAAACCTTGGCGCTACAGATTTAGCTCATTTGATTTATGGAAATTCCTACCATTAGACGTAATGGTAGGAAGTCAAGCCAATCACCCAGTCAGGAAAAGTCTGACTTCATTTTTCAGTTCAAGTAAGCATATTCATACATACTTTCGTGACCGCGATCTCTTTTCTAAATTCTGATTACAAAGGAAGGAAGGGGGAAAGAAATGGCTTAGAACCTTCAGTTTTTCTTAGCGTGGTCTTGGGATGCTTTCAGGATGCATTTGTATTTATATTTATATTCTTATTTTTAACTTGTGACAGTAACACATCACAGTGAAATCCTGGGTGGGCGAAGCATTTTGAAGGACATCTTGCAGGGGGAAGGAAAATCACAGACTACCCGCATACTCTCAGCGCCAGATCGGTATTAGGAAGGAGTTTGTATGGAATTCAAGGGCCTGGAAGTGGGTGTCTTTAAAGCTCCTCCATGCAAATCCTGCCCTTGCCCCACTGTTCCCAGGGCTTTGCCCTCACGTGCCCCACCACCCCTCCCCTTCAAGGCAGGGTTATTATACCGGGAGGATCTCGGCTGAAGAGAGTATTCAAAGGTGGTTTAACTCCTATGTGCCTCTTCTCTTCTAGTTCATGTTTCTTACTCAAGTACAGATTAAATCTTGGTGGTGTCAGATCTCTGCTTGGGGTTAGCCTTGCAATTCTTTGCAAACTTCTGAATGTACAGGTGAAAATCAATGCCCGTATTTTTCTTAATTTTAGAGCTTGAACGTTTGGTGGCACTGAGCAACGAAATCAAGAATCCCAGTAAGTAAGCGTGGGACCCTGTCTGTTTGCAGGTAGATAGCAAGCCGGGAAGGGCCCTGCTTATTAAGGCATGGAGCTCACCAAGGAGCGCTTTGGGGAACGGACTGTTTCATTTTATGCAACCAGTTTCCAGGCTTGTCACCTGTTTATTGGAAACAGATGCGAGTTGATAACGCAACTTGTAGCAATTTTTATTGCATGGAGAGAGTTTTGAATTTGGGGTTTAGTGTAGCTGATCCTAATCCCAGCAAGTCGATCAGGTGGAGTTTTTGGTTACTGAGTTACACTGAATACAGAAAGATCACGTGGGGGCGTGCCACGGGATCCACGGGGAGAGACAGGAGTGTGCACACACTGCTCACGTGGCACGGGGCTTTACCTGCAACAACAGGCTAACCTGGGGTTTTATTTTTTGGTTTTCATAATCCAATTCAACACTCCAGGGTTTCACATCCTCAAAAAATTTAATAACCAGGATTGATATTTTCCTCCAATATGCAGCTATTCTCTCTCACAACGATTCATGCATTATTGACTTTCGATTTCTTTTCTTCCTGTAGCAATTCCTCTGAAATCAGAATTAGCTTATGAGATTTTTGATAAGGGCCAGGTTCGCTTCTGGCTCCAGGCTGAGCACTTATCACCAGACGCCAGCTACCGATTCATTATTAATGACAGAGAAGTCTCTGACAGTGAGGTGAGTTCGTGTGCGAGCGATCTCTGGCTTTGAGGAGGCCGGGTTTTACTTTGGTAGGTCAGTGACTTTGGGTCAATATTTTGCACATGTTTTCATCCCCTTTTGAACTGCAGAAATTGGGGTGAAGTGGGTTGGTGAGATGAACACGTGATGGTTGATTCTTGCGATGTTCAGAGACTGGTCTGGGTTAGATGAGAGATCAGGAGTCCTTGAAATCCAAGCCTGCTAGAACTGAACAGAGGCCAGCTTTGTTTTAGAGACGTTGAGCCTGGTGCTAGGAAAAGGTTCGGGTGACACGGGGGGCATGGGAATATCCTTGATGGACAGGCCTATTTATTCTTGACCCTGGATTTGAAGGCATGTATTTTTACCCCACTATCCATGGGCCCCCCTCCCACTGAGAGCTTCCCATGAAAGGCTTCCATGGGGAAATCTGTTTCTACACCTTCCCTAACCGTTTAAGCTGCTTTCTTTAATGGCAAATCTGGGCAAAGCACAGCAAACTGCCAACAATGTATAGAATGCTATGTTACAAATGCTTTTGCTGTTGTTCTGCTTTTACCTGTATGCAGAGAGTCCTACAATTATTATAAATATTCCCTTTTTTGGCTGCGGAACATTGAGTATGCTTCAATGTATTTCTTCTTGTCTGATAATTCTAGCACACCTGCTATAATTTCCAGCTGAAGGAAAACGTGCTTGATGGGTCCTTTCTTTGCTGTTGAATGGAGAGCAAGGGGTCTTCACCTCCTCTGCTCTTTTCCCCTGACTCAGTATGTGGTGTCGTCAGTCTGTTTAGTGTTCTCTTGACTTCGGACCCCTTATCCGTGTGCGCTGGACACACGTTCATGGAATGGTTGACATGTAGGAATCACCCAGGCCATGCACGTGCCCACTTACCATGTCGCTGAACTGGGCTCCTCGTCCCTAGTCCAGGTTTTGTGTTCCATAGGCTTTTGGTAATGTTTACCTGGATAGTTGAACAGGTGTCAGGCAGAAATCTGGAATGGAAAAAGATCATGCGATTTTTCTTACCCCTGAGAGACAGTGACGTACTTTAAGAGGCGTGCAGGTGGGAGGAGTGGCTGATGAGTAGACAGCAGGCATTTTCCTCCTGGCTGCAGAAAAGCCAGCAGTATACATTCTGTCCCTGGGAGAAGAGTATACCGCATGATCAAAGATTTGGAGAAATTCTCTTTGAGCAGAGACCGTGCTAGGAGATGAAAAAGAATTTAGTGTAATTGCATTTTATTTGTAGAACATCTTTTGATTAACATTTCCTACCTGCTGCATAGAGCTTGCTTTAAAAACTGATGTCTTTGCTACGTGGCTAATCTTTTGGGATAGGGCTGCACTATTTCACTTGTTTAATTAGCAATCCACAGGTGACTTTTCCGGGGGGCAGATTGATGTTATTTTGTGTGAGTCACATAAAAGCCTATATTTACGGCACCCATAAAACCATTGAACTTCATCTTGCTGCATAATGGCGATCGCCAGAAGCCTAATTAATTTCTAAAACCTGCCCACACACTGCAGTGCAGTAGCTGAGAGAACCGGAAAAGCTACTGTATCGTGAAGAATCTGGTTGGTGAGAGTCCTGCGTTCTTACTTCTCAGACCTAGTGGGGCCGGCTCCTGGAGTCTTCTCCTTGCAGGGGTTGGAAGTGAGCGTGGTGTCGGACAAACAAGAACAGGGCTTTGTCTCACTGATTTGAAATTTGCTCCCCGTATTCAAAAGTAAATACTCAGAACGATGGAGCAGGCCTGCGAGCTCCACCCATGCAGGTGTCCTGCTTCCGTCCCTGCCTGTCTCCCTCCTCCGCCGCTGCCAGTCTGCCCGGAGGAGACACGGTTTCCACGTTCTGTGATCGGGACCGTTTCTCAGTGACCTCCCTCTCAGAAAACGAGCTGAGGCCACGTTCATTTGTCTCTCTCCATCGTGTCCCTCAGACCAAGTTCCTGGCTCAGGTTCCCATCCAGACAGTCTAAGTGACCTTATATAAGCATGCTCTGTGTGAAACCACATTGGAATTTCTAACCGTGAAGGTGATTTTGTTTCTGTTTGCTGAAAGTCAAGGCCAGGGAGTGAGTTTTATTCACTTAAAACCTCAGCGTCATATTTGATTGGGCAGGACTGGAAGTATCATGGTTGACTGTTGAGAAGTTGACAGTCATCCTCCTCTCCCTGTGGCTATATTTTACAAACCTTTCTTTCTTTCTTTCTTTCTTTCTTTCTTTCTTTCTTTCTTTCTTTCTTTCCTTTTCTTTCTTTCCTTTCTCTTTCCTTTCTTTCTTTTCTTTTTCTTTCTTTCTTTCTTTCTTTCTTTCTTTCTTTCTTTCTTTCTTTTCTCTTTCTTTCTTTTCTTTCTTTCTTTTCTTTCTTTCTTTCTTTCTTTCTTTCTTTCTTTCTTTCTTTCTTTTTCTTTCTTTCCTTTCTCTTTCCTTTCTTTCTTTTCTTTTTCTTTCTTTCTTTCTTTCTTTTCTTCTTTCTTTCTTTCTTTCTTTCTTTCTTTCTTTCTTTCCTTTCTTTCCTTTCTTTCCTTTCTTTCCTTTCTTTCTTTTCTTCCTTTCTTTCTTTCTTGTTATGTTCATCACCATACAGTATATCATTAGTTTTTGGTGTAGTGTTCCATGATTCGTTGTTTGCATATAACACCCAGTGCTCATTGCAATACGTGCCCTCCTTAATACTGTCTCCCAGAACCAGCCAAATGGCAGGGACCCTCATGTGGGAAGTGAGCCTGCCTCCTGGAGCTGCCGAATCAGCTCACGGAGACAGTGATACCCCGGACTTCAAACAGTCCCGCAAGGCTGTCTGAGCTCAGAGACAGCGGCCGGGAGGGCTGAAGCAGTGAGGAGGGTTTCAGGAGCAGGGGTACCCAAGGTGAGTCTGGGGGAGACAGACAGGAGGCCAGGCCAGCCCTGCTGCCCGTGCCGAGTGCTGGCAAAGGGACAGACATGTGCCAGCAGCCAGAGGAGGGGGATGTGCAGTCGGAAGAGAAGTCAGGAGCCTTCCAGGTCAGGCAAAAGAGTTTAGAAATGGTGCCGGATGCTCGGGAAGGTGAACTCAGAGACGAACTGGACAGAGTGGCTCTTTTGCTTGTACCCAT
>NW_023233281.1:105030-118740 GCF_002007445.2 Ailuropoda melanoleuca
ATCCAGCTCAACTCAGGGGACCGGCTGAAAAAGGTGTCCCCTACTCCTCCGCCATCTTAACCTCCCCAATAATTGGAATTTTTCNCTCAACTCAGGGGACCGGCTGAAAAAGGTGTCCCCTACTCCTCCGCCATCTTAACCTCCCCAATAATTGGAATTTTTCCTGGGTTCTCTATTCTGTTCCATTGGTCCATGTGTCTGTTTTTGTGCCAACGCTGTTGCAACAGCCGCATTTGAAACGCTGAACTCTGAATGTGAGCTCTGAGATAGGAGAGCGCCATGGGAAGAGCGTTCGTCAGAGAATGAGCACTGTTCTCTCGCACTGTGAACAGACTTTCTGTAAGGTCACCTGCAGATAGACATTCTTTCTAGATTCTTAGGAAGGGGAGTGTTCTAGACAGAGTGTGCTTTCTGAGGACTAATGGAGTTTCCCTGGGGTGACCCTGCTTTCCTTGCTGCCAACCACAGATGGCTGGTGTTTGTTCTGCTCAGCCTGCTCCCTGGGTCTCCCCCCTGCAGGGCTGAGATCAGGGTTCAGGTTGGGAAGACCCCGCTGGACCCCCTGAGGGGCTCACAGGGAGAAGGGGAGCTTGCAGGGCGCATCCTGTGGGTCACCACAGGCATCATGATCAGGCACCGGAGAGAAGAATCCTGAGCCCTGGGGCCTCTGCATGCACCATTCCCTGACTTTGAGATGACTCATTCTTTGGATGTGGTCCTTCTGCCCCCACGGCCCCTGCTTCATTTCAGATATCGTCTTGTCCAAGGCTGGAAGAAGGCATAGTCCATTAGCTGCCATAAAACATTTTGGTGTCTGTGAGCTCTTCACAAACAAGGAGAGTGGAGTGTGAGAGAGAGCTGAGCTTGGATGGGCTGGGTGGTGCGGGGAAGTGTCCCCAACCAGATGTTGTTGGTAGGAAACTACAGTGCGGTGGTCGGGGACCACAGCCAGTGGAGCGCCATGGACGGTGAAATGAGCTGTTCAGCGAGAATCCCACACACGTTTATTTGGTGTTTACTGCCTATGGGGCACACAGGTGCTGGGCGGAAAGGGTGAGGACGGTCTGAGTTCTGAAGGCCTTACCGTCCAGCACGATGGAGAGAATGGGTGGACAGTTGGACTGGGGTGAGGTCTGCCCCCGAACGGGGGGGGCACGAGCAGCAGGGATGTTACGGAAGAGGCACCCAGCCAAGTCCAAGGGCAGTTCCCATTAGGTCCTCCCTGTGCCAGTCTGGAGGGAACGATGTGGGGGGGCTGTGAGAGGCTGCGCCAAACTGTGACCTCAGGAGTGAGGGGAGCACAAAGTGCCAGACTTGCCTATGCATGCAGAGCTCCTGCACCCTCTTCCAAAATATCTTTGCACACCTGACAACCAGCTTCTGTGGCCCTGGTCCATGCAGCGGCCTTGAAGCCATGGTTCTAAGTCCTCAGAGCTGCAGACAACATGGTGCTTGATGGTTGATTGTTGCCGGCCACCTGTGTTTTGTGATCTGCGTGGGGTATGCAGACATGCACACTGTTTCGTTTTTCCCCCCGCATCCTTAATGGTCTTGTGCTAGATGCTTGTTCTTGGGTGTGTGCAGTCCCTGCTGGAGCCTTCCTGGAGGAGGCGGCTCCCGCACAGAACGGGGCTGCATCACTAAGTGGGTGCGTGTGTCCCTTGGTTCATGTGTGATTCACCGAGAGGTTTCATGGGTACAATCTCATTTTGCATTTTTGTATATGTCAGAGTCCCTTGGGGTGTAGTGGTTGATACAATTGTCAAAGTCATAGATAAAACTGGGAGAAGGAGTTTCACCGTAGCATTAATTCCCTACTTCCGCCATTGCTTCCAGAAACACAGAATGAAATGTGACAAAGCAACTGGCATTATTGAGATGGTCATGGATCGATTTAATATTGAGAACGAAGGCACCTACACCGTGCAGATTCACGACGGAAAAGCCAAGAATCAGTCTTCTCTGGTTCTCATTGGAGATGGTACGCTATCCTGAGAATTGTTTGAAAATTGTTTTGACTACACAGAGACAATCATCTTTGATTTCTTTTCCTTTGAATATTGACTTTAGCGTTCAAGGCTGTCCTAGACGAGGCTGAATTTCAAAGAAAGGAATTCCTCAGGAAGCAAGGTAGGTACTGGACTCACCCCCCAGGAGCCGAGCGGACTCAGCATTCAAATGTTTGTTTATGGCAAATCTGGCTCAATGCCGAATGGCTGTAAATGCTGTTTTAAATGATCATGAAGTTAGACTGTTTCTCATCTGTAGAAACTTGAGTATTTTTCTGTTTTTTGCACATTTATTTTCACCTGTGTTTTTGTCTTGCTTCTACCTTTAAAAGCCCCAGGATATACTGTTTAGTGTTCGTATTTCCTGTTATTGTGAGTCAAGGACATAGTCAGGGTGTCCAGGCCGTGTGGCCGACCTGCTAACTAACTTGTCTCCCCTGTTCACTGCTGAGACGGAGATGAACTCAGACCCTCGTTTCTCCTTTATGTAAGACAGTTGGATGACCGGGCCACATGACAGATGACAGATGATGGTAGACTCTCTGTAATCCTCACCCACCCCAGGGATGCGCATTTTATTCCTGCCACACCCCACACAACCCTCCGGGTCAGCCAGCTGCTCTCCTCACCATTTTCCTTGTCCACGCGCACATTTCCAGCTCTCTGTGGTCTGGTCATCCCACAGCGACATGGCTTTCCACGGTCACCTCTGCAAACTGGGGCACTGTCCAAAGTCTGAGTTGGGTCTTCAGGCCTCCCCATAGCTGTCATGAGCTCGTGTTCCCCGTGGCATTGCCAGCATATGTGTGTGTGTGTGTGTGTGTGTGTGTGTTTCTTCCTTTTCTTTACGTTTTTTAAAAATGTGTCTCTCCTGTTTTCCCCTCAGGCCCTCATTTTGCTGAATATTTGCGCTGGGATGTTACAGACGAGTGCGAAGTTCGACTTGTTTGTAAGGTGAGGACTTGGCTCCAGCGAGAGAGTGGTAAGCTCTCGTTCGTGGGGCGGCAAGAGACCATTCAGGGAATCGTCCGCCGTTGGTCATAGGATGCGAACAAACACAGCGTGCTGGCCACGCTGCGTGACTTTGAGTCTCGTGGACGTTTTCCTAGTTAGACTACAGAGCTTGTCTCTGCTCATGAGGAGATGACAGTGTGGTGGCATGCAAAAGAAGATTCAAGTAAGCAATTTAAAATATTTAAGATTTTTAGTAAGTGAGCATATGGAAAGTATGCCACGATACAATTCATCTGGTAATTTCCATGCCGCTCACATGATTTCTTTAGGGAAAGAAGGTAGTTTTGGGAATAAGATGCTCCTTAAGTTTTGTGCTGACGATTGAGTAACGCAGTAAGCCTCATTGGTTCCTACTGAGTATAAAAACCTGTATTTGGGGGAAGAGATTTTAAGGAGCATTTGCTACCTGAGCAGTGCTATCGGAGAGGCTGGGGGAGGATCAATAATGCATCGTTTGGTTCCTCAAGCTACTCACAGACTGGTAGGTAAAAGAGAAGATAAACAGATTATTTGAACTGAGTGGTGGTTTCTGAGCTGAGCACTGGAGGAAGACCAAGAGCGTCATAGGTCTGTGAGGTGGGGGGAGACTGCTCCGGGGAGACCCAGAATGTGGACGAAGAGCCTGAATGTGGAAATAGCTGTGTGGGACGCTAGTACCAAACTGTGACATTATGAAGGTGGTCGTTGTGGGACACCATACAGCAGGTCCTCAAACATTCAGCAGAGCCCCACCGCAGGATTCAGCATAGAGAGGAATTGAAACCACGGACGCAGATGGCTATCTGTGCATCCAGGTCCCTGGCAGCACTGTTACAACAGCCATAGTGTGAGGGCTATCTAAAGAGATGAGAGTGGACGGTGGGGTCAGGATCGCAGTGTGAGGGGCTGCTCTGAGGAGATGAGAGTGGACGGTGGGGTCAGGACCATAGTGTGAGGGGCTCTTCTGAGGAGACAAGAGTAGACGGTGGGGTCAGGACCATAGTGTGAGGGCTGTCTGAGGAGATGAGAGTAGACGATGGGGTCAGGACCATAGTGTGAGGGCTGTCTGAGGAGATGAGAGTGGACGATGGGGTCAGGACCATAGTGTGAGGGCTGTCTGAGGAGATGAGAGTGGACGATGGGGTCAGGACCATAGTGTGAGGGGCTGGTCTGAGGAGATGAGAGTGGACGATGGGGTCAGGACCATAGTGTGAGGGGCTGGTCTGAGGAGATGAGAGTANGGGGCTGCTCTGAGGAGATGAGAGTGGACGGTGGGGTCAGGACCATAGTGTGAGGGGCTCTTCTGAGGAGACGAGAGTAGACAATGGGGTCAGGACCATAGTATGAGGGCTGTCTGAGGAGATGAGAGCAGACAATGGGGTCAGGATCATAGTGTGAGGGGCTGGTCTGAGGAGATGAGAGTGGACGATGGGGTTAGGACCATAGTGTGAGGGCTGTCTGAGGAGATAAGAGTGGACGATGGGGTCAGGACCATAGTGTGAGGGGCTCTTCTGAGGAGATGAGAGTAGACGATGGGGTCAGGACCATAGTATGAGGGCTGTCTGAGGAGATGAGAGTGGACGATGGGGTCAGGACCGTAGTGTGAGGGGCTCTTCTGAGGAGATGAGAGTAGACGATGGGGTAAGGACNGTCTGAGGAGATGAGAGTGGACGATGGGGTCAGGACCATAGTGTGAGGGCTGTCTGAGGAGATGAGAGTGGAAGGTGAGGTCAGGATCATAGTGTGAGGGGCTGGTCTGAGGAGATGAGAGTGGAGTGGTTAAGAATATAGTGTGANTCTGAGGAGATGAGAGTAGACGATGGGGTCAGGACCATAGTATGAGGGCTGTCTGAGGAGATGAGAGTGGACGATGGGGTCAGGACCGTAGTGTGAGGGGCTCTTCTGAGGAGATGAGAGTAGACGATGGGGTAAGGACCATAGTGTGAGGGGCTGGTCTGAGGAGATGAGAGTGGAGTGGTTAAGAATATAGTGTGAGGGGCTGGTGCACAGGGGCTGGAAGGAGGATAAGGGTGACAGTGGGGTCATTGTGGGGTGGGACACTGGGCTGCCAGCTCTTCAGTGTCACTGTCAGTTGAGGGACCCGGGGTAACGTGTAGAGATGGGCTGGGGGCTGACATGAAGCCTAGGGAGCATGGAGCCGTGGGACAGGGGATTTGAGGAAAGGTCGTGTGCAGGCGGGTGGTGGGTGGTGGTGTGGGGCCACGTGAGGGCCGTGCACACCCTGGGTTAGTGCCAGTTAGACCTTGAGACGCCATGATTACATCGACCTTTCCTGCTCGTCCGCACTCATTGTTTATATTGGTGATGAAGTCCTAATTAGATGTCCTGTTTCCATCCCTTTTTTCTGTGTGTATTAACTGAAGCTAAAGTTTTGATTTTTAACGCACTTGAGGTTGTTATAAATTCATTTTAGGATAATACCTAGAATTATTCTTCTTTTCGTAATGAGTTTCTTTTTTTCTTTCCTTTTTTTTTTTTTTGCCATGATCAAGTCACATTTATTCCAGATATGCAAGGCTGATTCAACATTCAAAAATCAATTAATGTAATCTTTTTTTAATAATAATTTTTTAATTTTATTATGTTAGTCACCATACAGTAAGTACATCCCTAGTTTTTTGATGTAAATTTCCATGATTCATNATTCTTTAAGTTATTCTACATAGTTTTCCCCTTAGTGATATGTTAGACGATTTTTAAAATATACATGCATAACAAGCCACATGGAGAAAATTTATACATTTTTAAAATGTACTTGCATAACAAAACACATGGAGAAAATTTATGCAAGAAAATTTATACATTCATAATATAACTTCACAGAAAACTATATATTTGTTTACTTATTTATAAAACCATCTTTTAAAAGAAAGGTTTACCATAAAAGAAATTTCATTCAGGCACAGAAGGGTGCATATGGTGCATAATCTCCTAGAAAGTTCTCATATAGCAGACATGGGGACTGGGGTGCTCCCTGTTGGAGACTGAGTCAGGCGTGTGCCACATCATGTCTCGGGGGTCTTGTTACTCTCTCTTCTAGGTATTTATGTACAGTTTTGGTGCCTGTATTTAAGGAGTGGGAGGGAGAAATTGCAGAGTACAGAGGAAAGACAGTGGGTCCTTCTGAGGCGTAAGAACCCCCCAGCTATGGGACAAGGAAGTCAATGGAGGATGTCAGTTTCAGAGAATAGAGATTGGATGTTGTTGGAAAGGGTTGTATTTAGCACTCATACACCAGCAATTTAAAACATCTGGGAAAACCAGAGTAAGGGGAAGCAGCACTCAAGTGAGGTAAAGGACGTAAGGGTTGGGTTGGCACTAACAATGGACACCAAGATATTGAAGTGTTAGGGGAAGGAGGTCATCTGCTGGACTGTCTGGCTATAGCCCTTTTGCCATTGGTTGTCAGCTCGTGGTCCTGACTTGAGAACAGAGCTCCCGCCTCCTGGTCCAGGGGGACACTCTGTCCACGCACTTGGCAAGCATTTGTAGACTCGTGGGGCATGCTGCCCTGTCCTGAGGTGCTAGGGTGAGCAGGAGTGTGTTCCGGACCCCTGCTGTCCTGGGGATTGTGCTCTGGTGCTGACACCAGTGACACTGACTTAGGGCCAACGCGGGAGTTCTGAGCTCTGCTGACTACCACACGATCAGAACTAGCCACACTGTCTGAATGCTAGAAATTCGTTTTTTTGTCATTGACATCACTTTTGCTGAGTCCATATGGGGTATAAATGCAGAATTATCCATCTCAAATCGTCCGTTGTGGCCATTTCATTCTGTCTGTAAGAACCAGGCTTGTTTCTCATCCATGGGATGTACACATCAGAGCGTGTGAATCAAAATGCTTCCTCATCTCTGGAATTCTGCAAAGCTTAGTGTCAAATTTGAGCTCATGTTGCAGATTGAATTGTAAGGAATTTTAGTAGAAGGAAAGTTCCCATTCTCATTGGGCTTATTTGGTGTTATGGTTTTATCCCCTCTATACAGATACATTTGAAATGTCATACTGGCAAAAAAGCAGCCACGAAACAGTTTTATAGCCCTCTAAGAATATTTCCCATTATTTATAAATTTAAAATACACTGCTTACAACTTGTTTTTATGACTGACATTTCATATAACTCAAAAACTCCTTACACTATCTAATTTCACAGGCTAGGACGATTTGTCCTTCTCTATGCAATGGTGAAAGCTTAATTATTTTAGAAGCTGGAATTTAGAAATGCATTTGCCATTATTAGGACTGACAGCTTTTCCGTGAGCCTCTGTCTGAGGCTATAATAAAAATTGATGGTTTTTTTTTTAAGTCTGTGATTTAAAATCCAGAGACTTTTTTCTTTTTTAAAGATTTTATTTATTTATTTGAGAGAGAGAGAGAGAAAAAGTGAGAGAGCACAAGCAGGGGGAGAGGAAGACACAGACTCCTCACTGAGCAGGGAGCCTGAAGTGGGACTCGATTCCGGGACTGTGGGATTACGACCTGAGCTGAATGCAGATGCTTTACTGACTGAGGCACCCATGTGCCCCTCCAGAGATTTTTTCTTAAAAGCAAGAGTGATTCTCATCCTCACCGTAAGATTTCTGCCTTGCAGGTGGCAAACACCAAGAAAGAGACAGTATTCAAGTGGCTGAAGGATGATGTTCTGTACGAAACAGAAGCGTTGCCCGATCTGGAGAAGGGAGTCTGCCAGCTCCTCATACCCAAGGTACGTGGTGTTGCACGGAGCAGGCTGGAGGCCAACAAAGGCGGATCTTTCGAATAATGTGTAAATCCTGCATTCGCTCCCATTTTTAATCCTGAATTTTCATGGTTTGCAAAGGGAGCATATTATCATTTATTACATTTTCCATCTTGGCATTGATCTTACATGCGTACGGGATATGTTTTATTTGCAGTTGTCAAAGAAGGACCTTGGTGAATATAAGGCAACCGTGAAAGACGAGAGAGGTCAAGATGTCTCTGTCCTTGAGATAGCTGGCAAAGGTAAAAGAAAACCTTTGTCCTCCCCCAAAGAGATCCAGTTAGCCAACAGGATGCGGTGTGCTAGGAAGGCACATCGATCTGTATCCTGACTGGACACGCTCTTCCCTTAGCAGTAACGCAGTAGGAGCAAATCGGTCTGTGCTTTACTTCCATTCAAACCTGCTTCAGTGTTTTAGAAAAATGCAAGGTGTTACTTTGCATTTATAGGAAATGTCATTTTAGTCCGTCATCATAAGCCAAGTTTTCTCCCATTACTAATGTAGTTAAAATGATTGAAACGAGGGAAGTGATTCAATTAAATGTATAGTTGGATTAATGTGGAGTAAGATTTTCTTGTTCCTTGCGTAAAAAGTGAACAGGTGAGAGGGATTTATGACCCACAGGAGACTTTTATGGATAAATGTTGCCATTTTAATATTTCATTTTTCAAATGAATATCAGGACTTCCTGTATCAATTTAATTAAACATGAAAATGCTGCCTTCTGATAAAATTATACATCGTAATGATACATTTCCCTTCTTCCTTTCAGTGTATGAGGACATGGTTTTGGCAATGAGCAGAGTCTGTGGTAAGTAAATGCCTACTGATTCCCAGGGTATGCGTGGTGCCGAAATCCCCGTTTCCTGAGACGAGAACTGAGCCCTGCAAAGGGGCGGCTGGGGCAGCCCTCCCACTGCTCCCTGACGCGATCCAAAGGGGTTTGCAGCACTATATTTAGAATCTAGATTTTATTAAAAAGAAACCCAGTTTGGACCTCCTGATTAGCCACTTCTTCCGACTTGCCTTTGCTCCATTTAGGTGATTGCTTTGTACGTGATTGCTCTCAGCATCTTTATTACCAGCATTGAGCAGCAATAATGAATTTTAAACCTCTGGCTCTGCATCATGAGTATGAAACCCTTTTTCAGTTTTGCAAATAAATTCTTCCTCTCCATTTCCCCTTCACAGAAACCGTGAGAACGAAGAGATGGATTAGTAATTCAGTAACAATAGCTCCTATGTGGGTCGAGTTTTATGCTAAGAATGACAGCATTTTATTACTGTGGGCTTCCTAGAGATGCCCTAATTTAGATCTTCAGAGCCAGTGGCTGGGACGGGAATGGGGCCCAGTGGCGGGCGTTCTGCCCCGGGTCAGGGCTCTACCAGCGGTGACACACGTCAATACCACGCTTCCCTGCGGCTCACACGGGCTTTCTGATGTTCTCCTGAAAACCTTCTTGTGTTTATTTTTCATTGCTTCCTCAAAACAGTGCTGCAAGGTAGATTTTACTCATTTCTACTTTGGCTTGGTCAGATAAACACGATCGCGTTTTAAATGAGTTTTAGCCTTGACGGTAGTTAAGGGACCGAGCGCTCCTTCACGGCTGCCGAGCCCCTTGGTGAAGGCCCTTGGAGCTGTCTGAAGGGGCTGCCGCCCCGCGCTCCGTGGAATTACTCTGTGGTATGGTAGCGTGTAGCACGCACCGTGGAGGCGCTGATGGCGGTCCTGGCAAAGTCAGCGTGCATGTGCGATGTGGCTTTTCTCCTGCTGTTCCCCTGATCTGGTGCAGGGAGGACCGTGTGCTGAGAGCAGACGCGGGGCTGCCCGCCGCCCACACGTGAAGCCTCTATCCTCCGAAGAGGCTAGGCCCCTGCTCGCGACAGGTGCCCACATGCGAGGGGCAGCAGTGAGCACCGTCTGGTGCCCGATGCGTGTGTGTTGGTAGCACGCCAGGCTTCCTGCAGCCCCCACGCCCTGCGCCAGAGTCTGCGAGCCCTAGCCTGCCCTGCCAGGGCCTTGCCTGCTGTGCCAGCCGTCCTCACAGTGATCCCCCCCCTCCCCAGGCTGCAGGGACATTTCTGGGCCACCCGGGGTGTGTTGGTGTCCTGGGTGTTGGCNGTGTTGGTAGCACGCCAGGCTTCCTGCAGCCCCCACGCCCTGCGCCAGAGTCTGCGAGCCCTAGCCTGCCCTACCAGGGCCTTGCCTGCTGTGCCAGCCGTCCTCACAGTGACCCCCCCCTCCCCAGGCTGCAGGGACATTTCTGGGCCACCCGGGGTGTGTTGGTGTCCTGGGTGTTGGCCTTGCTTTTGTCTTGGAGTGACGTGTGGGTTCCCACAGCGCCTGCGCATTCATCACAGACCACCATCCCAAGTGCTGGGGGTCCCTCTGTGCTCTCTCAGGAAGCGGGGGCCTTTGTTCTTGGGCCTGGCGGGGGGCCTCCTGCACCCCTCATCCTCCAGCTTCTTCTGAGCGTGTCCGTAGTGCTGGCGCACACACACACTCACACACATGCAGACTCACACAGACTCACACACAGGTTCACACAGACACATACATAGACCCACACTCACGTACTCACACACACTCACACAGATTCACTCAGACTCACAGAGACTCATTGATTCACACATACACTCACACGCATGCAGACTCACACAGACTCACACACAGGTTCACACAGACTCAGACACTCATTGATTCACATATAGACTCACACAGAGACTCACGTGGATATACTCTCACACTCACATGCACACACAGACTCACACTCACATACACAGACTCACACAGATTCACTCAGACTCACAGATTCACTCAGACTCACACGCTCACTGACTCCCACACACTCACACGCTCATCCACTATGTGCTGCCTTGTGTCTCCTTTCCGTGGGGGAGGCACCCACCTCCCAGAAGACTTGCTAATTGATGCCCACACCGCCCTGGGTGTGTTGGGGGGTGGACCTCACCTCAGAGGCCCGCTCGTAGACAATGGTCTTGAGGAACTCAAAGGGCACCTACAGTGTTCCTTCAGGGGCTCCTCAGGTCGCCGGCCAGCCTCCATCATTTAGGGCTGTGCACTGTCAATGTGGGAGGCAAGCCACAAGCACGCGTCTCACATGGACAGGATCCACACGGAACCGCACTGTGTGCGAGATCGCACCTGCCTGCCTCCCTTCTCCTTTCTCCTGCCTTTACTAAAACACCCCTTCCCTAATGGGATGGAGCCACAAGCACTCTGGTCCCCTGAAGGGCTTTCTGTAAAATCTGTGTAAATGACGTGTGGATTGAAATCCCCTCTGGGCTCCACTGCCGGAGACCATCCAGCTGAATGGCCCTCGCCCTGTGGCCTCTGGAGTCTTCCTTCTGTCTGCCCCTGACCCTGTTCCACCTGCACAGGGCCCCTCCCGGGGGCACCTGCTCTTCTCCCCTGATTCCCGCTTCTTCCTAGGCCCCGGATCCTTCTCGCTCTGTGGGCCTTCCTCCTCCTCCAGGTTTTCCTTCCTCTTCCATCGCATCTGCGTCAGTGACCCTTCACAGAGTTCCACTCACTCTGGGTTTTTAAGGTTTGAGCAATGGGAGAGGCTGGCTGAGCTGCGTGAGCTGTGTTAGGGGAACGGTGGTGGGGGGCGCCCATCATCTTGGCAGTGTGGCTGCTTCTGTCCGCCAGTGTGCTTCCTGGCAGGGCTGGTTGGGCCAGCTGTGTGGGAGGTGAGCAGAGCAGGTGTGGCGGGGTGGGCAGGGGAGCCTGCCATGCCGCAGACAAATGCCCACCCAGCTGCATCGGCTATCCCTAACCAAGCTCCTGCCCCCCACCACTGAGCTGCTGTAGTTCACACTCTCTGAAGGGCGAGGTCTCAGGTACGGGGAGCAGGGGTGCACTGATGCGGGACAGGTAGAGGTGATGGGGCACCTCTGCACCCTGCACGGGGGTTCCAGTGACCTCCCTGTTGGTCACCCCCCATTCCCCCAGGGCCTCCAAGTTGGGGACTCACACTCCGGTTGGTCATCTGTTCAGCTGTCTTTGCTCTTACAGCCCCCTACCCCTCACCCCTGCGCTCTCTGCCTTCAAAAGGTCTGTCATGGCTCTCATCTTTGCATGTGGGTTTGTGTGTGCTTCACATCTCTGTGGGGAGGGGTGGATTTCAGCAGGAGCCGAGGTCACGGAGGCGATGTGGGGACACTGCTGTGAGCCGGCTCACAGACACCATCTCAGAGAGTTCTTCCAATCACTCCATCGGGGAGAGCTGTTTTCACCCTGTGTTTTTGTTGGATAGTCTTCCGATACACGTGCTTGTGTGAAAGTAAATGGAAATCAAAGAACACCACAGTCACGACCATTTTTATTTTGGTTTCTATTTCTTTACGTAAAGTCATAAGTATAATTTGTTTCTTTTTTTTGCCATTTATTTTATGATAATTATCCATCTTTTATATCGATATTATGTCCGCAATTTCTCATAATGATGTCGTGTTTCATGTAGCTGCTGTTTCCCCGTAAGGAATAGCAACCGTTGTTCGTTGTTACAAATAATTATGCAGTGTACATCATCGGACACAGAGGCTGTTTTCAGTGTTCAGGTATAGTTCCCTCGAGTGAGTTCCCAGAAGTACGAGGACTGTGTGGAATATGTGGGTATCTTGAGGATTCGTATAGAAGTCTCCGGGGGGCTTACCACAGTTAGGAAATGGTGTGTTCAAAAGTTCCTTCTCCATTGCACCCTTGTCAGTGGTTTTAATCCTATCATTTTCTTTTATTTTGCTGATTCTATAAATAGTATCTTCTAGGTGTTCGAGTACCGTGAGTTTGCATAAATGCGCTGTAGTTATGTATCTAATAACAGTCTGTGCTTCAAGCTCAGAGCTTTCGCCGAGATAAGAGGCTTCTCTGTAACTTCCCCTCTCTCGACCCCTCACCTCCCCCACCACCTGCCCCAGTCCAGCAGGCTCAGCTCCTACCCCACACACACGGAATACCTTCTCATTTCCTAGGTTTCTCTTACTGCCTGTGGCTTCTCCTGCTTTCTTCCCTCTTATTCAGTCTTTACTCATCTCAGAGGATAGAGGATAGCCTTTCATCTCTGTGACTCCTTCCTGGGTCATTTCTGCTGACTCAACCTCTCCCTTTTGCTGTCTCCCACAATACTTAAGTTCCAGACCAATTAATGCAGAATTTACTGTTACTGTGCTGTTTGCAAGAATTTTCCTCCTCTTCTTAAGCTAAGCTGCCAAGGGGCAGATGTTGAGCCTTTTCCTAAAGTTATGTGTGCCTTACAGTATTCAGCAAAGAGGTTTTCAGGTACGTCTGGCACTGGCAGATGCTTGGGCAGTGAACGAGCATGGCACAGGGAAGGTTAGAAGAACGTGTGGCCAGAACATACAGATGTGAGGCTGTGTTTACCGCGGGACAGAGCAGAGACACCCCCGGTTGCTCCTCTGCATTCTGACAGCGCCCGTGCTGCTTTTCTTGGTCTGAGTCTGTTTTGTTTCCTGCAGGGGCATCCGCTTCTCCACTAAAAGTACTGTGCACCGAAGAAGGAATAAGACTTCAGTGTTTCATGAAGTATTTTACTGGAGAAATGAAAGTGAACTGGTATCACAAGTAAGTATAAGTGCGATTGATGGTGGCCACAAATGGGGCAGTGCCCAGCACGTACAGCTGGACGCCGCGCTCCTGGCTGGGAGTCATGGAGCTGCTCATCTTCTTGACAACCTTGGCCCGGGGCAGGGGCCATCACGGCAATAGGGAGGACCTCCAGGAGGGGAAAGACAAATGCCTGAAGGTGCCAGAGACACATTTCTGCAACGTCTGCGTTTTACTGAATGGGTGACACACATTTTACCTGCAGTCTGGCAGGCAGCTAATGGAAAAATAATGTGTAGAGACCACACTCCCAATTTCCCATCTGTCAGCTCCTCACTGGTTTGATTAAGAAGAAAA
>NW_023233281.1:118840-152251 GCF_002007445.2 Ailuropoda melanoleuca
AAAAAAAGGAGGCCCTGTATAAATAGCAGGTTTTCTGTATCTCGTGTTGGCTGCTCTGCTGTTTCTCCAGGTGGGTGGGGTTCACTCCATAGTCATAGTGGTGACACGGGCGAGCCCCTGTGTCCCGGCCCCTGGGATCCAGCTCTTTCAAACTCACACCCCAAGGGCATCCCTAAAGCAGCCGCTCAGAGCTGTGGGTCTCTGAGCGAACAGGACCGAGGTCAGTGATTTCCACCCCCGCCCCCCCCACAGAGCTGCAGAGGACGGAGCTTCGGCTGGGGTGTCGCTACTCCAACCTGAGGTCGCAGGCAACGTTCTTAGCCCATACTTTCAGTGATGTCAGGATACCAACATCTTAAGCTCCTCAGTGGACCGTACCCGTCAGCGTCCACCTCATGCTTTTAGATAGTATGTTTCTCTAACACTTCAGAAGGCAAATTCTGTGGTTGTGGCTATTTTAGTTTTAAAAGCATTATTTGTCTAGGTGCATCTATTTGTGAGTAAAGTGTGAAGTGCTAAAAGGGTAAATATTATTGTTTTTTTTTCCTCCTACTTAAATCTTGATGGGCTATGCTTTTGTTTCTGATGTTTTGTTTAGAAATGCAAAATAAGATGTTTTGGAGTCTCAGTGTGTCTGTGTGTGGCATCTCCTGGCTCTGTGTTTTTAACAGCATGGCATCCCGGGTTAGGGGGGTCATTACAGATCCTGCAGGAAGGTTCTACGCGTTAGAGACAGTGTCTTGTTGTCAAGGGCCCCGTAACAGGAGCCTTAAGGATGGAAACTTTGGTGTATTTTTGTGATGTAATGTTTTATAAGGATGTATTTTCTTAGACAAATGGGTAAAATCTATGTCTCTAGCTGAATTAAGCCTTCCCTGGAAAAGGAAAATTCATGACTTCCCTTTCTGGGCTGTTTTGTTCCGGACGGCATGCTGTCCTGCAGCCGGTCCTGTGAGCTTGTGAGGTGTGTCCTGTATTCCCTCGTAAGCCTGTGCTATCCCCGGGAGAGGCTGCGCCTTCCTTCACTCCTCCCAGCGAGCGGCGTGCTCTGCACCAGGTGCTGGAGTGCAGGGATTGGACGTGTATGGCACACATCTGCATGAACACACACACACACTTGCATGAACACACACGCCTGTCTGGATGCACACACACCCATGTGCACACACACCTACATGAACATGCACATGTGTGCAAACACACACCTGCCTGGATGCCCACACCTGTGTGAATGTGCATTGCACACACTTGAGTGAACCTACCCCACATACACCTGCACGAATGCACACACCTGAGTGAACACACACACACCTGTCTGAACACGCATGCACACACACACACACGAGGTAGACATATCAGCACAGGCACTAACATGAGATCTGTGTCATGGTCGCAGCCACTCTGCATTAAACGCGCCACACACATGATTTCACCAAAGCCCTGAGTTAGGTGCTAATATCACCTTGTACAGATGCAGAAACTGAGGTTTAGGCAGAGGAACGTGATCGGTTTGTTAAAAGTCCTACAGGCAGTGAGTGAAAGATCAGGATTTAACTACCAGTTAGTCTGACTCTAACCAGTACCCTGCTCAGAGGTGTCAGGCTTGTGGGGGGTTGATGACAGACAGACAGACCGACAGATGGAGACGTCAGGGCTTGGGTCAGGCGTGAGGCTTATGGATAACGTGGCATCAGATGGAAAGGTCAGGAGAGTCAGGCAGAGCAGCTGGCAGCGTCAGAGATCTCCATGGACCCTAGAGGGGCCTCGTTTGTACATGTTATCTTCTCCCAACAGAAAATGCTCCACAACCAGCCGAGTCTTTCTTGAGCACTTTGAGGACTAAAATATAACTTGGACTCTATTCCACCAGACGATTAAGTAAGCCGTATTAAACTGTAATCTGCGGTTATACTGTCACTAAGATATGATGTTTGGATGTGTTTCACCATTCGACTATTAAATACGTTCTTATAGAAACAGAAAAACAGAGGAGAATAGGAAATAAAATCTGCCTCGGAGACTCACTGGCCCCTTGACAGACGCGGGGACGTCATGAGTGCAGACTTGACTGTGGACACCGAGTACGTTGTGTCAGTAGGTGGCATGGGATCGAAAGAGGATGAAGAGGATTTGGAAAAGTGTGAGCATAAGCAAGGACATTATTCTTTGGGTAAAAATGCTGAGGAATCCATCCAGGCGTGTGAAAGTGGCCCTCCAAGGAAAGGGCTGCAAACCTCTTCAGAGTGAGAGCAACACTTAGCAAAAGCGTCCTTCCGAAAAAGGACTGTGTCCTCCTGCTCAGAGGTGAAATTCATATGTCATCCAGAGCGCAAGTGGTGACCCCTGAAGGCTTAGCGGTGTCCCTACCACCAAGGAAATCTTAAGCAAAAAACCCCAGCTGCCTCGAGTCTCACAATGTGTATTCTAATTCAGCTGGGGGAAAGTTCTCCCACGGAGGTGCCCTTGGAATCTAGTGAAGCAGCTGAGGGAAGGGACACGTGGCTCTGTGTGAGGCCCCAGACAGCCTCCCACGCACCCCACACGTCTGTGGTCACTCGGCACGTCACGAGGTGCATGGGACGGGCTCCCGTGGGAAGAGCTGAGCGGGGCAGAGGGATGGCACCTTGGTCCCCGGGGAGGGGCTCTCTAGCTACGGTGTAGTGTCCTCGACGGGGCTCCCTGCCTGATACAGATGCCCAAGTGGATGCTTCCCTCCTGTCTGCTCACGCACCTGTGCGGAAGCTTGGGCGACACATGTTTNTGCCTCGAGTCTCACAATGTGTATTCTAATTCAGCTGGGGGAAAGTTCTCCCACGGAGGTGCCCTTGGAATCTAGTGAAGCAGCTGAGGGAAGGGACACGTGGCTCTGTGTGAGGCCCCAGACAGCCTCCCACGCACCCCACACGTCTGTGGTCACTCGGCACGTCACGAGGTGCATGGGACGGGCTCCCGTGGGAAGAGCTGAGCGGGGCAGAGGGATGGCACCTTGGTCCCCGGGGAGGGGCTTTCTAGCTACGGTGTAGTGTCCTCGACGGGGCTCCCTGCCTGATACAGATGCCCAAGTGGATGCTTCCCTCCTGTCTGCTCGCGCACCTGTGTGGAAGCTTGGGCGACACATGTTCGTGACTTTGGCTATCACGGGGCAGTGGTAAAACCTGCTGGATTGTTTAAGCCCTTTGCAGGCTGTGTGGTTTTGTGGGACTCTTGTAAGTGGCTGGCATTCCTCAGGACGGCCTCCTCCAGCCAGACGCAAATGCCTCCTGACTTTGGGGGATTATTGCTGATATCTGTGTTTGTCCTTTAATGGGGGGGGGTGCAGAATCCAGATGGAGGTCATGTGAACATCTGACCAGAGTGAGAAGAGTAAACTGTTACTTTCCTACTGGGGCAGCAGGTCCGTGTTTATCCTTGGGGTCTCTTGGAAAAGCAGCCTTGGCTGGCCCGGGGCCCCCACCTGCTGTGAGGACTCCTCTGTCAGCCTTCCTCTCTCCAGCCATTGTTCATCTTCGACTGAGTTTTTAGACTTTTGCACTTGTGTCCCTTCCAACTACTTGTTTTAACCTATCATAATTTAAAATATTTCGTTGTAAGATACGAAATACTTTCAGGCTTCTAGAAAAGTTGCAAACACAGTAGAGAGAGTTCCTATGTGGCTTTCGCCCAACTTCTAGGGTGAAAACCGGGAGGTGAACGGTGACATGGTCCTCAACACTGAGCTGCAGACCTAATTCGTGTTGTGTCCATTTTCCAGGATGCTACCGTGGATTAATAGTCCTGGCTCCTCAGTGTCCTTGAATCTGGGGCAGCTCCTCAGTCTGTCCTTCCTTGTCTTTCGTGACCTGGGTGCCCCCTGAGTGTTCTGGTGGGTGCTTTACAGAGCAGCTGTCCACTTGGATTTATTTGNAGGCTTCTAGAAAAGTTGCAAACACAGTAGAGAGAGTTCCTATGTGGCTTTCGCCCAACTTCTAGGGTGAAAACCGGGAGGTGAACGGTGACATGGTCCTCAACACTGAGCTGCAGACCTAATTCGTGTTGTGTCCATTTTCCAGGATGCTACCATGGATTAACAGTCCTGGCTCCTCAGTGTCCTTGAATCTGGAGCAGCTCCTCAGTCTGTCCTTCCTTGTCTTTCGTGACCTGGGTGCCCCCTGAGTGTTCTGGTGGGTGCTTTACAGAGCAGCTGTCCACTGGGATTTATCTCGTGCTTTCCTGTGATGAGATCGACAATGTTCCTTTGTGGTCAGTGCGCAGCAGAAGCGATGCTGACATAGGCTCTCACCTGGTTGACAGGTGGCTTCCCAGGTCTCTCCCCTGCAACGTCATTAGTTTTCTCTTTGTGATTAGTAAGTATCTGGGGGCAATACCTTGGTGCTTTGCCCATCTCTTGGTCGTTTTGAGATGCTGGCCCACAGATGTGAGCATTCCGTGGTGGGTCTTGCTGCAGCCAGCATTGCTGAGGTCTGTGTCTGATGACGATGACCCGTTTCTTGCAGGTGCTAGAACGTCCTCTGCTACNCTTTCCTGTGATGAGATCGACAATGTTCCTTTGTGGTCAGTGCGCAGCAGAAGCGATGCTGACATAGGCTCTCACCTGGTTGACAGGTGGCTTCCCAGGTCTCTCCCCTGCAACATCATTAGTTTTCTCTTTGTGATTAGTAAGTATCTGGGGGCAATACCTTTGTGCTTTGCCCATCTCTTCTTGGTCGTCTTGAGATGCCGGCCCACAGATGTGAGCATTCCGTGGTGGGTCTTGCTGCAGCCAGCATTGCTGAGGTCTGTGTCTGATGATGATGACCCGTTTCTTGCAGGTGCTAGAACGTCCTCTGCTATGCAGCTTGTCTGTGCAGAAGGTGCTGCCCCTGCTCCCCTGTCTGTTTGTTATTCCAGGTACTTACTTGTATCAGTGTGGGCTCGTGGATGTTTAGTTTATTCTATGGGCTATAATCTAAAATGATCACACTTGTTCTTGTTATTATTTTGTGCAAATTGATCCAACTTTGGCTCTTGGGAGCTCCTTCAGCTTCTCCCCGATCTCTGTCGACATCTTTTTTGAGCAACCTCTTACTTCCTGATTCATCTTGCACTGCCTGCACCTGCCTGCAGTCCACAACCTCTCCCGACGCCCTGTCCCCTGTGTGGGAGGGTGGCATGAGACCCCGGGCCCCGTGCCTCGGATGTGCCTCCGCGGGGGCTGTCCGCATCCGTACGGCATCTGAGCAGTCAGACAGGACCGTGGTGGCTCGCCAGCTCGTGTCTGCACAGCTGTCTGCAGCCCCTGCATGTGCATGAAGACCTGAGTTCAGGTTGACCTCTTCGATTCCAGTCGAGAGATCAATACCATGAATCTTCCTTATTAGTGACTTCCCTCCCCACCGAGAGGACTGGCTCTCGCCTGTCATTTACATTGCTGTTTCTTTCAGTTCTGGCAGTCACATGAACTGAGTCTCCAGGAGAAACAAATCCATGCAGGAGAGTGTGTGTGATGTATGTATGGTTCTTTGCGTCTGCAGGCTGACAGTTGCCACAGGAAGAGCTGCTTCCAGAAGTCGCTTTACTTCCTCGTGTTCTTCTCCAGCATCTTCCCGCTGGTGTGCAGTTCCTCTACAACATGGTTAAGGTCATTTGCTTTCGTTTCTGTTCTAACCTGGGCTCCCCTCACATTCTGTTGCAGTTTAGTTCTTGGTTTTTGGGGTGGGCAGGACAGCATGGCTGTGAGAGCTGGAGCCTAGCCGAGTCCCGCCAGCCTGGGCCATCTTCCCTCCCTCCCTGTGCTCCCCATCGGAGTGCTGACATCCTGGCCCCCCTCCCTCCTTGCGCTCCCCACTGGCCGCAGGGGACCTGCAGGGAACCCGTCTCCTGTGCTTCTGCTGCACACATGAGCGGATGCACGTATGCTTTCCCGTGCCCTCCTCTTTCCAACATTCGTGTAAGACATTGTAGGTGTAGTTTGGAATGAAGTCATTCGCTCATGTCTTGTGATCAAATAATAAAACCAGGGCAGAGGTTTTGTCAGATCTGGCCCTTTGAAGTCTCCAAACAATAATAAATAAGCCCATAAGCCAAAGCCACAGTCTGGGTCAGGTAATCGTAATGACAGATGTAGAGAAAGGACACTCAAGCAGGTAGCAGCTGTGTCTGACTACTAGGCCTTGCTTGGCCTCCTTTTTTATTTTTATTTTTTTTCTTATGGTTTTCTTTTTTTAAATTCTGTATTTAATTCATAATATTGGTTTCAGGGGTAGAGGTCAGTGATTCATCACTCTTATATCACATCCAGTGCTCACCACATCACATGCCCTCCTTAATGCCTGTACCCAGTTACGCCATCCCTCCACCCCCTCCCTTCCAGCAACCCTCAGTTTGTTTCCTATGGTTAAGAGTCTTTTGTAGTTTGTCTCCCTCTCTGATTACATCTTGTTTTATTTTTCTTTCCTTCCCCTATGTTCATTTGTTTTGTTTCTTAAATTCCACGTATGAGTGAGGTCATCTGATAATTGTCTTTCTCTGATTGACTTATTTCACTTAGCGTAACACCCTCTAGTCCCTCCACATCATTGCCAATGGCAGCATTTCTTTCTTTTTGATGGCTGAGTGATAATATTCCATTGTACATCTTCTTTATCCATTCGTCTGTTGAAGGACACCTTGGCTCCTTCCACAGTTTGGCTATTGTGGACATTGCCGCTATGAACGTTGGGGTGCAGGCGCCCCTTTGGATCATTACATTTGTATCTTTGGGGTCAATACCTAGTAGTGCAATCGTTGGGTCATAGGACAGATTTATTTTCAACTTTTTGAGGAACATCCGTACTGTTTTCAGAGTGGCTGCCCCAGCTTGCATTCCCACCAGCAGTGTAGGAGGGATCCCCTTTCTCTGCATCCTCGCAACGTCTGTGGTTTCCTGTCTTGTTGATTTTAGACCTGACCTGTGTGAGGTGGGATCTCAGTGTGGCTTTGATTTGTGCTTCCCTGATGCCGAGTGATGTGGAGCATTTCCCCATGTGTCTGTCAGCCGTTTGTATGTCTTCTCTGGAGAAGTGTCTTCTTAAACATTGTCGAATTCAATGGGATGCAGGCATAGAGGGTGTGGGCCTAGCGGAGCTGTGTTGACTCGGGGGGGGGGGCTGGAGGCTGGAAGCTAAGCTGGGGCAGTAGCAGGTGGAGCGTTCTGTGGCCATCTCCTGCCAGTGGCTCCACTGGTGTCTGGGGAACAGAATTCGCATGTGGCCCAAGAAAATGTGGGGCTCTGGGAGAAGCTGGCTCAGAGTTCAGTCCTGGCGCTTAGCCTGGGTTAGGGGCGAAGGCACATCCCTGTCCTAAGGCAATGGCTTCTTTCTGGAGCCGGGGCTCTGGTAGGGAGCCGTGGCATTCCTGGCTCAGGGAGCGTGCATTCCTCAGCCATAGCCAGAGCCGAGAACACGCAGCTCTGGCCAGGAACGCGTGGGGCCCCAGGAGGAAGCACACAGGGTGTTGTGTGTGACTGGGAGCTTTGCGAAGCGCCCCACCCCGCCCCCCGCCCCCACCCTGTGCAGTGGCTTTTACCCTTCCTCACCGCTGAGTGCCGTCGCGTGGACACGGATGGTCTTCACCAAAAGACACTCTTAAGGTGGTGGAGTGTTGCTCTCTGTAAGTCACACCTGAATGACAAACAGCCCAGGCGCTGTGGAGCGGGAGGAGTGGTGGCTGGCAGTGTGTCTGTCCATCTCTGCGGCTGACCAGTGGTGTTCAGCTGCATCAAAGCCAGGAGAACGCCTGTACCTACTTAGAGCTGCTCTGAGAAGCTTGCTTGGGTGTGAGGTGGCTTCTTCCCTGAGCACAGAAGGCTGAGCTGGAAGAAAACCGTGTTGTCATCTCCTCCACACGACCTGCTGATTTTGTGAACAGATCACCATCAGAACAGGACGTATTTCAACAGAACATAAAGTCCTCAGACGCTGAAATGGTCACTGTTTCCCAGAGCATTTGTACAGTGACTCTGGGGCTGCACGAGTTTCACACGTTGAAGAAAACTGGGTCCGATGTGGCTGATAACAGGCAAACCCCGTTCGCTTTTCTCCACAGCCCTGACAGCTCAGGGGCCTCCACCCATGCCCCGCTGAAGCAGTTCTAGGCTCTCTGTCCCTGTCTGTCCCTGTCCGTCTGTCTCTCGCACACACTTACATACCGCAAACGCCTGACCATCTTTACCTGTGTGTCCAGAGCACAACAGTTTTCCTCTTTGAGGACGATGTATCTGAATTCAAGGAGATAAAGAAAAGCACCTCTCCAGCCCTAAGGTCCCCGGGGCACGCGGCACAGGGGAACCCCCCAGGGCCTGCCATTCCCAGTGCTGCCTCTCTGTGGAACTCTGAGCTGCCTGCCCGGGGAAAGAGTGGACTCAGGCAATCCTTCCCCCCCCCCCGCCCCGAGCTGTCATGGGCACAGACTTCAAGGAAGAATGCAAATCCCCAGCACGGTTGAGGTCACCCCTTCTCAGCAGAGCAGGTAGCACGCTGCAAATCCAAAGCAGTATCCCGTCATTGCAGGGACCTAGTGTGTTAGGATGGGTGGAGTGAGGGCTTTATTCATGGTGGGGCTCACGCTAAAATCCCCGCCTCATTGGGGATACTTGCATGCTTAGTGAGCACAGGTAGCCGTGTTGGTGCCACGTGGCTGTGTGTGCATCCAGCAGAGCTCGGAGGCATTAAAGCTGACTGATTCTCACAGCAACAGCTGCAGCAGAGGGAGCGGGGCGTGACAGGATGGCCCGGGCCATTTGTGTTGGAAGGAAGGCGTCTCCTTACTCTGTCTGGAAGAGGCTCTCCATACACGGTTAGCTGCTGTTTACTTGGACGTGGCGGGTTAGTCCATAAGCTGTTATGGCAGGCTTAGTTCCCCACCGGTCTATGATGGATGATTTGCCAACTGGTTTATCAGAATGCCGATTGTCAGTGCATACAAGGCGTGAAGAAGCCCCTTCTTCGTCCCACTGCGATGTTTGTGTTGTGAGTTGCTCTCCATTTATGTTGGGGCGTTTGCACATGTGGGTTCCTCACTGGCCCTAGCGTTTCAGGCTTGGGACTGACTGGCCAACCCATGGCACGGTATATTTTCTGTGAAAGAGTGTTTCTCTCTGCAGACCTGAGAATCACTACGTACAGTTGAACTTTCTATTTGCTCATGGGAATGAGTAGGTCTGAGCGCTGGCCATCCCTGGGATACACTAACTCCCCAGTCCCCTCTCCCAGCCCCTGGCCAGCACCATCCCACTCTCCGTCTCCATGAACTTGACTACTGCAGGGGCCTCCCTGTAGAATCATTACAGTCTTTGTGTTTTTGTGAGTGACTTCTCTCACTCAGCAGAATGTAATGTCCTTCAAGTCCATCCATATTGGCAGGTGTCAAAATTCCCTCTGTTTTTTTGGCAGGTGTCAAAATTCCCTCTGTTTTTTTGGGCCGGAAACTGCTGCATTGTATGTGCACCTGACATAGTCTTCGTTCACCCAGTGATGGACATTGGGGAGCTGTCATCTTTAGGTTCTTGTGACTGATGCTACTGAGAACATGAGTGTGCATACTCGTGCACCTGCTTTCATTTCTTTGGGGGTTTACATCCAGAAGTGCAGTTGCTGGGGGTGCCTGGGTAGCGCAGTTGTTAAGCGTCTGCCTTCGGCTCAGGGCGTGATCCCGGCATTCTGGGATGGAGTACCATATCGGGCTCCTCCGCTGGGAACCTGCTTCTTCCTCTCCCACTCCCCTGCTGTGTTCCCTCTCTCGCTGGCTGTCTCTCTGTCACATAAATAAATAAAATCGTAAAAAAAAAAAAAGTGCAGCTGCTGGAGCATATGGTCATGAGAAAAATTTTTTTGAGAAAACAAATGCTGTGCTATATAGAGCATTTTTGAGTCTATTACGTTGTAGCCAACGAGCATATATTAAATAACAATGTATCTTTAAAAACTAGGTATCAGGTTCAATTTTAGAAGGTTTTCAGATCTGAGCTACTAATGTAGTTAATAAACGTATAATATCCAGAAAAATCTATTGTGACGCGAGCACTAGCGAGCCCAACGGGGCCCCCCACCCAAACATGTGTCCATTGCCCCGTGGCCATCGTGGATATAGTATGAGGTTCTAAATTGAGATGAGTTTCTGTTAACTTTTTTTTTTTTTTCCAGAGATGCCAAGATTGCATCTAGTGATCATATGAGGATTGGGGGCAGTGAAGAGATGGCCTGGCTACAGATCTGTGAGCCTACGGAGAAGGACAAAGGGAAATACACCTTTGAGATTTATGACGGCAAAGACAACCATCAGCGCTCACTCGACCTGTCTGGTCAGGGTAAGATAATCATTCTTTAGCGTCTCCTAATTTTGTGTTCACTGATCCGTTCCTAGAAGAGGAAACACTCTGATTTTATGATTTTCATTCAGAGAAAATTATTTCTGAATAATCAGTTTATTCCTTTGGCTGTTTGTCCATTTTCATTAAGTCAATTCACCGGTAAAGCTCCTGAGTGAGGGAAAAGCCAAACACACCAAAACCATTAAACTGTACGAAACATTTCCTTACAGCGTTCGATGAGGCCTTTGCAGAATTCCAGCAGCTCAAGTAAGATTTGCATGTCTGCTCGGATTTGCATGGTCTGCATGATGGTCTCTCCCCCGGGGCTGCTCAGGGGAGCTGGGAACGTGGGGGGCCCCTGGTGCCCACATAAAAATGGCTATTTACGCAGCTTAGTGTGCAGAGGGCAGGCGTTCTTCTAAACTGTACATGTTTTTATCAATTAACTTTCTAGAGTCATCATAGCCCTGGGTTGCTTTAAATGGTGAAAATAACGGACTTCTGAAATAGTTATAATTATGGCAACACATCAGACAGAGTGATTTTTTTCATGTTATATATTTAGGTTCTTTTTAAAGACTTTATTTTTTTTTTGAACGATTTTATCACAGCAAAATTGAGATGAAGGTGCAGAGATTTCCCAAGTACTCCCTGCCCGTCCCATGCCCAGCCCCCCCCCCCCCGCACCAGACGGTGCATTTGTCACCAGCGATAAACCCGCAGGTCACATCCTCACCCACAGTCTGTGGGGACCTCAGGGTTCCCTCCAGCCATTGTCCATTCTGTGGGTTTGGACAAGTGTAAGATGATGCGTGTCCACTGCTGTAGGATCACACAAGACATACTCACTACCCTAAAAGCCCTCTGGGCTCCATCTATTCTCGCCTCCCTCCCCTGTCCTCTTGTCAGCCACTGATCACCAATCCCTTTCCCATCTCCGTGGTTTGGCTTTTCCCAGCACCTCCTGGAGTTGGAATCGTGCAGCGTGTAGACTTTCGGATTGCCATCCTTTGTGTAGGGATCTGCATTTAGAGTTCCTCTATGCCTTTGTGTGGCTTGAAGCCTTGTTTATTTTTAGTGGTCAATATCCCATTGTTCTGAGCAACTTTTTAAAGAATCCCTTGAGATCTCTAAACATGTATCTGAATTTTGGAGTATCCAAAAAGGAGAGCCGTCACTGGCCATACTAGCTTGTTCAATAAATGTGTGTTGAACAGATGAACAGATGGCTAAGATAAATCAGAAACCAGTGTTTTCAAAAATACTAAAAATTTCCAGTGCAATCTGGTGAGTTTGGTGAAAAAAGAAATCTCTCCAACCTACACGCTCGAACCCTGAGCTTTTCCATGCGTTTCACCAGCCAACAGATGGGGCGTCCTGCCACCACCCTTAGCAGCAGCGGGAGAGGTCGGGAAAAATGCACTGACATAGTGTGGAGTTCTCAGGTGCTTGCTGCAAATGTGTTCTTCTAAGCGGATGCAAACACACATCCTCCTTCCTTTCGCTTTCGTGTCCGCAAAGCTCTGAAATGTACGATGCTTGTTGTGGTCGTGTTTTCTCACGACTATCTTTTTATTCTGTCTGCTCCCTTTGATTTTTAGGGCAGCTGCTTTTGCGGAGAAGAGTAAGTACATTATAACAAACACCTCCGATTATTTTGGGTGGGGCAAAAGGGACCACACTTTAAGAGTTTTAATGTTGTGCGTTAAATGTTAAATAGCAAACCTGCTCGCCCACACTGGAGAAACTTCCATGACTCCCCAAAACCTACACTCCTGATTCTGCCAACACATCCCACACCACCCAACCCAGCCTGGCTTTCCACTTGGCTCCTTGTTACGCCTGGGGCCTCCTTTCTCCCTTCCACCCTCCGCCTTTTTGCTCTGTGTTCTTTTATGAGATGCTCAGGCAGGTGTGGCCTAGGGAGAGGCTCAGGAAATCCGTTTATCACACTTGCAGGTCCTAGCGACGGGAGGCATACCCCCCTGAGCACTGGGTCAGGAGGCAGAGGCAGGGGTGAAGGGCATGGTTAGGCCATGGCCTTTGTTGGGGTTTCCATGGGACAGGCAGGCGGGCATGGTAAACCGTCTAGGACTGGCCCGTTTGAATCATTTCATTGGGCTTTGGTCAACAGGTGTGGTCGCTAGTGGCCGAGCCCCAGGCCCTGGCATGATCAAGGTAGAGGAATATTGCTCCCGGGTGCAGGGGCAGTTGGGGGAGGGAGCTCGGAGGGACATTGCCTCCCGGGTGCAGGGGCAGGAAGGGAAGCAGGGTGGAGGGGGAGGCAGGGTGGAGGGGGAGGCAGGGCGGAGGGGCATTGCTTCCCGGATGAGGGATCGGTGGAGGTGTCCTGGCTCCAGGTGGGTTGGTTGGTCTATCACAGGCTGGGCCCTTTGTTCTCTGAGAATTGGCTCCCCTGGGCAGGGCCATGTCCTTAGCCACGAAGGTTTCTAGAATGTCAAAGCATCATAATATACAGCAAATAGACTCCTGTAGGGTCCACTGCCCTTGGAAGGCCCTGCTCTCTAGACGCACAGGACCCCTCTGCCTTCCAGGATGCGTATAGCTGTATATGGTTCCCTGCGTGGAGCCCTTGGTGGGCTCACGCATGTCCCTCGTTCCCTCGAGGGCATTCACAGCTGTCCCCTGCACAGGACCCGACACTCCTCCTGAGCCCCCCACTTCATATACACAGTAGCGGGAGCCCCTCCCTGTATTGGTTTGTATCCACATGTTGCTCTGCATTTGGCCTACTCTGTAGAAACGTCCCCACTGATAGATTTCTGAATGAGTCACCTTCGTATTACAGATCGTGGCAAGGTGATTGGTGGCTTACCTGACGTGGTGACCATAATGGAGGGCAAGGTAAGAACAGACAGCAGGGCACAGAGTTAGGACAGTATGGGGTTTTGGCAGTGCAATGCAGTCCCCCCTCCTGGGTCCCAGCATGGGGAGCCTGGGGAGGGGATTGCATGTTGCTCAGCCCCAAGAGGACGGGGAGCTCCCCACCCACCGCGATGCTTGTCTTAGGCTGCTTCTGGTAACCCTTATGTTATCAAAGGATGGAAGAGTTTACTCTCCTGAACCCACAAACAGCAGTGTTAGGAGTACGGGGACGCGGTGCCTGACTCGGGCATCACAGAGCAGGTGTGTGGCAGCTGTGGGTTCCAGGCCCCCGTGTCCATCCCGTCCGGGGCCCTTCACGGCAGTAACTGCAGAGAGAGCGGGCAGGCCACACCCGCACCCACACGACGCACGGGCCTGTAGGAAGGCGGGAACTACCTGCGGCAAGGAGAGATGAAAAACATCTCTGCTCAGTTGTCAAGGTCATTTTGGAATTTATAGCAGAAACCACTAATTGGAGGTTTAGTTTGTGGCTGGTCAGGGGAGTGACTGACCTCTAATGGGTACATTGGTCAGTCTTCAGCCATTCTAACTCAATGTCCAGGGGACATAGACACTTGAGAGAATTTTATTAGGCCTTTTCTTTAGCAACTAAAGAAAGCCTAGAGAGTTCCTGAGCCGCAGTCGTGGTGGGTCTCCCAACAGGGGTGTGAGCGAGGTGTGAGCGGCAGCCCCGCTGTCTCGTGGGCTGAGCACGCGTGCTCACTAAGTGTCCACAGTGTGGTCGCTGCATCTGACTCACAGCTTACAAGACAGCATCTTCTCTGGATTTCCCAGAGGCACTGGCAAAATGGATCCATGAGTTGGAATAGAAAGGAAATTTGGAAAACAGCTAAATATATCTCCTGTAAAATGTAGAGTTTAATTACCTCTACATTCTTTAATCGACATAGGCCATGGATGAAGATTGAGAATAAATAGAAAAAAATCATCATGGCTTTTTCTCATGAGCTGCCCCACGAGGCTGCGAGCTTATTTGCATCCTGCTGTCTTTGGATCCCTCACGTCTAGCTTGGCGCTTGCGTAGAGAAAGGCCTGGTGACTCACTGAGCTATATGGAGGGTGGGTAAACACTTGGCTGACCCATCCCCTTGGGAGAGCCAGTATGCCTTCCCTGTTTCTAACCCTCCCTTCTCTGCCCAACCTCCCCTCCCAAAGACCTTGAACCTGACCTGCACGGTGTTTGGAAACCCTGACCCCGAAGTGGTGTGGCTCAAGAATGAAAAGGACCTCGAGCTCAGTGACCACTTCTCAGTCAAGGTGGAGCAGGCCAAGTACGTCAGCATGACCATCAAGGGCGTGACCTCTGAGGATTCGGGCAAGTACAGCATGAACGTCAAGAACAAGTACGGAGGCGAGAAGATCGACGTCACTGTCAGCGTGTACAAGCCCGGAGAAAAGATCCCAGACATCTCACCACCCCAGCAGGCGAAACCAAAGCTCATTCCCGCATCGGGCTCCGTGCTGGCCCAGTAAAGGAGGAGCCGCCTGGGGGTGGACGGCTACCTGAGTGCTGTGTGCTTGTTCAAACGGTGACCGTGAGTGAGGTCACGTGTGCCGATGGTCCAGCATGCGTTAACGCTTTTAGTTTTGGCATTTGGTCGTTATTATTTTATGTCCCTCTAAGGGCAAAAGCTCAGGTTGTTTGCACCAGGCTAAACCAGCTTATGTCTGTGGATACCGACCGAGAGTGGGTTGCGAGGCGCCTGCTCAGGTTTCTGTGGATGCTGGCCCGGGATGCAAAGCCCCCAGCATGCTGCACATGCGGTCTGTGGCATGGACAGCCTAGCAGCTCCGAAATCCTGCTTGTAGAGCCTTGCACGCATGTGCCCCTGGCTGCACTCTGTTTTCTCTCGCTGTAGACAAATAAAACTTTAAGAGGCGACTTGTGTGGTTCTCCTGTATCAAGCCGGACCTGTCTCCATCGGCTCCCTCTCTGGGCTCAATGATGGATTATCATGTGGTAGCACAGCCAGGGGCACATGAACATGCAATCTGGAGACGGGGTGGGGGCACAGATCACACTCGCAGTATTTACCCAGCCGGGCTTGGTGGCAGCTCCGAGACTGGCTGGGACAGCGGCCCGCAGGACCATCGTTCCTGAGAAGGTGCGTACCTCGTGGGGGCTTAGAGATGTTCTGTGCTTATGAAAGCACAGATCTAAAAATCTCTGTAGAGGAAAACAGGATGTGTGGACAGACATGGTCCTCTTTAGTGTGCTAATTAACTAGTTAGAGGTTTTAGAAAGAAAAGAGGCATCATTTGAAATGGTCAGAGCAGGAGCCGTGGAGGAACACTGGAAATTTGGCTGACTCTGGGTCTCTCGGTGAAGTTAAACAAAATGGATGGCCAAACATAGCCTTTCTTTGAACTCTTTCTTCCTTTTTTGGGAAGAGGCTGAAATTCCTTGGGCACCAGATTCCTACCTCAATATTTTAGTTTTATATTAAACATATTGATATTATCAGAAAAAGCTTTTGGTAGTTCATAACATTTTAATGTCTCTGTCATTAAGGCCAATCCAAACTCGATGAGATTGTGTTATATTTTCCTAAGGTCGTAAATGAAACCCTGAAATTTAAATATGTCCCTAATAAGGCCAGCCAGCTGAGCAGGTTTTTATAGTAGGGAAAGTGAGCATCAGCAAGAATTTTTAAAAGTAGTTTTACTTTCTCCATCGTGCAGGTGAACTTTCGCTGACTTTGTCGTTACTGCAGAGCTGGACGGTGTTTGCTAAACATCTTGGCAAGGGGAGACACACACGGATTTTCCTAAATTTGGCCTTTATTTAATGAAACAGGACTTGCTTATTTTCTAGTTTAAATAGTCATTTTTGTTTAGAAATTATAGTTCATGGGAAAGAATGAATTTCTTAAAGCCATATAATTTTTTGGGGGGTAGACTTTATATTTTTAGAGTTGTTTCTGGTTCACAGCAAAATTGAGAAGAAGGTGCAGAGGTTTCCCGAGTGCCTCCCTCCCCCACCATCAGCATCCCCTCTGGACGGGGCAGTTGTCACCACTGATGACCCCCATGGACACATCGTCATCACCCGGAGTCCTCAGTCGACATCAGGGTCACTGTGGTGTGGCACGCTCTGTGGGTTTGCACAGATGTGTGATGACACGTACCCACCGTGACAGGGTCACACAGAGTAGTCTCACTGCCTGAAACCCTCTGTGCTTGTCCCTCCCTCCTCCCACAGCCCTGGCAGCCACCATCTTTATCTCTTTACAGTCTCCACGGTTTTGACTTACATCAAACTTAGGTCTATACAACAGTTTCAAGGACTGTAGAGTTCCATGTGCCCTTCCCGTAGTTCTCCCCGTGGTTAACATTTTATGCTTTCATGGTGCATTTGCCAGAACGAAGGAGCCAACATTGGTCTGCCCATATTAACTGCAGATGGCTTTCAGACCCACGCCCTTTCTGGGACACCACCTTGCGGTTCACTGTCTCTTCTCCCCAGTCTGGTCTGAGACAGTTCCTGTCTTCCCTTGTTTTGCAAGACTGTGATGGTTTTGGGGATGTGCTCCAGTCTGGGTCTACCCGACATATTCTCATGATAGTCTCGGTGACGGGCTTTGGGAAGACCCCAGCGGGGAGGTGCCTGACACCCACACAGCAGGGTGACACCAGCCTTTGTCATGCATTGAGATAGTGCCAGCCTGCTTCTCCCGGTGGCGTTACTGATTCCCCCTTTCCTGCTCTATTCTTGGCTCCGAGTCATTTGGGCCAGGCCATGCTCAAGGGACGGGGTCTGTGGAATGGAGCTCCTCTTGGAGGGGAGGACATCTACATAAGTTACTTAGGGTTCTTCTGTGAGGAAGATGTGTCTCTTCCTTCCCTTTTACTTCTCCGTTCAGTCATGTATGTGTATCGGTGTGGACTCCTGAACGCGTGTCCTGCTCTGAGTTAGAATCCGAAGCTGTGCTATTATCTTGCTGCTCAGGCTGTCCCTGATCTGGCCCCAAGTGCTCTGTCACCATCTGTTTTGAGCACTTCCTGACTTCCTGGCTCTAGCGGACCCTCCAGGCTCACCTTGTGACTTCCCTGCCCTGGACTCCGCCATTTCTCCAGGGCCCCCGGTTCCTCGTACTGGAGAAGGGGTTGCAGAATCCAAGGTCTAGGTGTTGGGGGTCGTTTAATATTTTTTATCCCACACGCCTTCCCCTACTATATTTATGCAAATGTCCCACAATATAGGTAATCCCAATATGATTACTGGTTACTCCCTGGAAGTCAGAATGTGAAGAACTAAGTACCCGGGGAAGATATCTGTGTTATCCGTTAACTATCTAGAAGTCCATTAAATGTCTGAGGAACCGTTGTCTGCCTTTCTAGAATCCACACCCAAGTTGGGAGCAAACGCGCTGGCCTAGGATCAGGAGATGGGGTTGAGGAGAGCTCATTGCTCAGTTAGAGAAAGCCACTCAGGCTCTGGGAACCTTACTGGCTCCCTCTGAATCCTGTGCCCCTGTAACAGCTGTGAGAAGTATGGAGGTGGCTGGGTGAGGCACTGATTCTCTGAACAAAGAAATACAATTTATTTCAGAACCGCATGACGGCACACTTCCTACGTCCAACACATCACGCTTCTCCATCCCTTAACACTTTGGTTTATGTTTCCTAAGAACAAGGAACAAAGTATCCTCTTACGTTACCATAGTCTAGTCATCAAATAAAGGGAACTCACCTTTGATACGAAACTGTAATGTATGATCCATATTCTGACCTAGCTAGTTATCCCAGTAATAGGCTCTAGAGGTCCCCTCAGTCCAAGATCCAGGCTGGGATTGTGTATCACATTTAGTTGTTATGTCTCTTGACTTTTCTCAAGTCTGGGACAGTTCCCCACCCTTCTATGTCTTCAATTATGTTGTTAGTTTCAAAGGACACAGGTCAGTTATTTTATGGAACATTTCTTAATTTGGGTTTGCTGATGTTACCTCATGATTAAGTTCAAGCTGTGCATCCCTGGTTGTGTGACTATTTGTATTAGTTAGCGTTCTTCAGAGACAGAGAACCAATAGAAGATAGAGGATAGATAGATGGTATGTAGATGGATGGATAGATCTGTGGATAGGTACATAGATAGATTAAGTAGATATGTAGATGGATGGATGGATGGATGGATGGATGGATGGATGATGGATGGATAGATAGAATAGATAGATGGATGATGGGTGGATAGATAGAATAGATAGATGGATGATGGGTGGATAGATAGAATAGATAGATGGATGATGGGTGGATGGATAGATGGATGGATGGATAGAATAGATACATAGATGGATTATGGATGGATAGAATAGATAGATGGATGATGGGTGGATGGATAGATGGATGGATGGATACGTAGATAGATAGCTCAGTATGAGAAGATTTATTACAGGAATAGCTGACGTGGTTATGGAGGCTGGAAAATCCCACCATCTGTGTCTGCACGTGGAGGTTCAAGAGAACCAGTGGTGAAATCTGGCCCAAATCCGAAAGCCTAAGATGTCCAAGGGCAGAAGGAGGCTGTCTCAGCT
This sequence comes from Ailuropoda melanoleuca, assembly GCF_002007445.2. Lineage (NCBI taxonomy): Eukaryota > Metazoa > Chordata > Mammalia > Carnivora > Ursidae > Ailuropoda > Ailuropoda melanoleuca. The sequence continues at coordinate 137,603 of NW_023233281.1, forward strand.
CAGGCAGAGTGAGTTCACTGTCCTACACCTTTTTTGCTCCGATAGGGCCCCAGTGGATTAGAGGATGCCCACCCCCACAGGGGAGGAAGGGGCTTCTGTGCTCAACTCCCCAATTCACATGCTGTTCTCTGTCTCTGACTCACTGCTGTGCCCCACTGTCCGCCTTCAGCCAGACTGCAGTGTCTGGTCTTCAGCACTCAGTGTGGGCATTCTCCTTCTTGGGTGATACATCTGTGCGTTGTGTCTCCGAGCTCTCCTCGCATGCCCCTCCACAGCCTCTCTCTGCTGGCATCCAAGGGAAGGGATTCCCCTGGTGATCGGAAGCTCCCCTAGTAAAAGGCTAAAGTCAGGGTTCACACGTGGTTTCCTCTGACGGTTGTTGCAGTAGGAAAGGCCTATGACCCAGACACGACTTCCCCCTGCTCACACCTCTGTGTGCCGGCCAATGACATTGCCCTGGCCAAGGACAAGCAAGGATACGCGTTGTCCATGCATCCTGCCCCGGGTCCCGGCTCAGCTACTGAGCAGCTTTTTCATTATGGGCAAGTCACTTGGACTCTAAGCCTTGTTTCCTTTTATCTATAAAAATTGAGGAAATGATGATTTTTATGAGAGAGTGTGATATGTATTCTGATAGCTCAGTTATAGAAAGAATGAATTTTGGATTCATGTGATTATGAAATATGGTGGTTTGGGGTGCAGGTGGGGCTTTTAAATAAGTCAACCATCTGTTGAAAATGTCTGTCAGTTCTACTGTTTCTAGGGCGATCTCATGAGAATAGTTAGATACAGATTCATTTAAATCAAACCCAGGAGTAGGCTTCATCTGAGACTCGGAGCCTGACAGGAAAACGGGGGTGTGTGTGAGAATGTAAGTGACCCGAAATGTGACTCAGCATTTATAAAACTTGTGCTTATCAAACCAATCGTGTCACAAGTCACGAGCTTCCAACACTGAGACGAAGGCTCACTAGGGCACAATAGACCCAAACCTCTTTTTTTTTTGCAGCTTTTCGCATTCCTACTAGCTGCTTGTCACTCAAACAATGTGTTAACACCTCTGAGTACGTATCCGAAGAAAATGAAAGTACTGTCTCGGGGAGACACCCTGCAGCCCATGCTTGGTGCTGTGGTATTCACAGTCGCCGAGACACGGAAACAGCCAAAGGGTCCATTGATGGATGAATGGATAAAGAAGATGTGTACACACACACACACGCACATACACACACACGCACCGGAATAGTACTCAGCCATAAAAAGGAAGGAAATCTTGCCATTTGAGGCAAAATGGATGGAACTTGGGGATATTATGCTAAATGAGGTAAGTCAGAGGAAGAGAAATACTGGATCTTCTCACTTATATGTTGACCTAAAAAGGTGGAATCCACAGAAGGAGAGTAAAATGGTCATTACCAGGGCCTGGGGAGGGGATGTGGGGAGACGTTGACCAAAGGCTATAAACATCCCCTTACAAGATGAGTCAGCTCTGGGGGTCTAGTGCACAGCATGGAGACTACGGTTAACAGTACTGTTCAATGTACTTCATTTCTTTTTATAATTTTTATTATGTTATGTTAGTCACCATACAGTACATCATCAGTTTTTGATGTCGTGTTCCATGATTTATTGTTTGCGTATAACACCCAGTGCTCCATGCAATACGTGCCCTCCTTACTACCCATCACCAGCAATGCACCTCAAAGTCACCTAGAGAGTAGACCTTACAAGTTCTCACCACAAAACAGAAATAGTAAACGTGATGGGACACCACGGTGGTAATCATTTTGCAACACGTAAGCGTATTAGAGCTGTGTCTTGTGCACCTTACACGTGTCAGTTGTATCTCAGTAAGGCTGGGGGGTAGTACTTGTAAATCCGGTCAGCTCGCTTGAGAAATACAAAGATTTTGCATCCTTCTATAAACAGGATTTTAAGATTGCCCATATCCTATTTTTAAATAAATAATTCATGGATTTCCTCCTGTCTGCTCTCGGGCCTGGCCAGAATGAAATGTGTGTGCTCAGAAAGTGAGCTGGAGGCCCCTTTCCAGCAATGCTGTTTTCTGTCTGTCTGTCTTTTGTTTAAAGCATCAGAGGTGCATGTTGGCAAAGCTAAAACTTCTGTGGGGCCAAGACCTGGGAACAGGGAGGTGCCACTTATTTTGTAGTTTTATTTTTTTTTCAAAAGATTTTATTTATTTATTTGACAGGGAGAGACAGCCAGGGAGAGAGGGAACACAAGCAGGGGGAGTGGGAGAGGAAGAAGCAGGCTCCCAGCGGGGGAGCCTGACGTGGGCTCGATCCCAGGACTCAGATCATGCCATGAGCCGAAGGTAGATGCTTAATGGCTGAGCCACCCAGGTGCCCCGTATTTTGTAGTATTTAGTACAGCTCGCCTTACGTCAAATGAATCCCGATCGCCAAGACACATGGCCGGTAAACAAAGGGGAACGTGGGCCCTGTGCCAGGAACTCACAGCTCCCAAAGGGACACACACTGGTTTCTTAGCAGACATGACGGCGAGGCGTGTCCCTCACGTGGCCTCAGAGCTGCGTCGCTGTTTGCGGAGAAGGAGACCCATTCTGGGGATTTACGTCGATGGCCGAGTGTGTGACACATGTCACGGGAGGAGCTTGGATATAATACATGCGCCTCATTCAGTGGGTGACAAATGTGCTGCTCTCCACAAAACATGTATTTTGTTTCCTTATGAAACGTTTTAACCCAGGAGCGCAGTGGGAATCCACATGTGAACGTTAATGGCTTAGAAAATTAAAAACCATAGATAGATTTAGAAATTACATTTCATAAGGAGTACATGCACAGTAACAACGGCATTAAGCAAATGAACAGATGCGTATTTGCGGCAAAAGGTACGGAGAGTGTTTCATTAGCCGGTAGATATTTGTCATAAAGATTTTTTTTTTTAATTGATTCAAACTATTTGTTAACTAAATGAAGGCAGGTTCGTGAGTGTGTCGATGGTGGAAATGTCTGTCACCCGAGGGCTGCACAGAAAGCCTCTCCTCCCACTCTGGGGTTCTGGGTTGGGCTGGAGAGACACTCAGTCTCTAGGAGGGACTTCTAAACAAGGCTCGAAATGGTGCGTCTGTGACTGGTCAGACCAACGTGGCTCTCCTGTCTTTTTCTCAAGAGGACATGGAATGAAGGAAAGGCTTTTGCAGGACCTGGCATCCGTTCTCCTTTCCATTCAAAAGGTGAGGAGAGGAACGTAAGCTGCCCTGAGCTCTAGGTTTCAAACCCGCCCTGCCCTGCTGACACGCCTGCCCGCATATCCTCCGAGGTGTGCCCAGGCTGACGGGGTCTGGTTGGTTCTGTAAGAAATAGGAGCCCTTTTCTTCTTCCTCTCTCCCTGCCCCCAACCCTGTGATACGCCTTGTCCCTGTTTAGTCTCCCAGCCCATTGGCAGGCCTTCAAGGGCCCAGACTCCCAAGCCGTGAGGTTCAAATGCCGGCCCAGCGTGGATACGCTGCAAGCTGGGACAAAGGCTTTGCCTCGTGGTGCCTCCTTCTTCAGCTGTCACTTGGGGACGACAATGGCGCCCATCCCCAGAGCACCCACATGCCGTGAGGATGTATGGCCATATGATGAGCGCAGGTGAAGTGCCTGGTATACAGCAGGTGCCACATAAGTGTGTGCTAGTATCAGTGACTAACATTTAATATTTAACCTAGATTATTTTGATCTTGATTTTTTCCTCTTTTTCCTCATCCACACTTTTTTGCTTTTTTCCACCCACTATATTTTCTGTTATTTCATTTAAAATTTTAGGCCATTCTTTACTGTTTTCCTTCAAGGGAGAATTCATCTGGAGCCAGGGCCCTTTTCCCATCCTTCACAGACCACCTGTATGCAGACTTAGGGATACTTTCTTTTTGTCCTTACATTTACTCTGTAAACATTCACTTAAAAAAAAATAAGCCTTCTTGGAAAGATGGGATTGTACCCCATTTCTTTCAAAATAATGGTTTTGTTACGGTAGCGCAGAACACTGAATTTTGGATAGATGAGTGGCCATAACTGAAATAACAGACCAGTCAAGCTTGTCTCTCCGTCACGTATGTTCCAGGTAGCAGGTGTGATTCCGGTGTGAAGTATGGTACCCTCAGCCCATGTTAAGTACCTGACACTTGGCGTGCACCCCACTCACAGGGTCATGTGGCACCATGCAACTGTGAATCCTAGCCTGGCCATCTGAGATCTCTTCAGTAGTGTGGACGGTGCCCGTGTTGGCCTCCGGGGCCCAGCTCCAGCGTGAGCTGGCCTGTGGCCGGTGGTCGGGGGCGGCCCCAGAGTTTTGGAGCCCGTGGGGCTGGGCAAACGGGCTGTGCGCTGCACTCCTCTGGAAGCACTGGCTTCCCCCAGTCAGCTTTGGTGCACTTGCTTGTTAGAGAAAGAACCCTCTGTTAAAGCCTTTCCAAGGCCAGCTTCTCAGTGGCTTCGAAGCTTAATCTCAAGGGACGCTGGTGGTGTCCTGGAGAGCCCTCCTGGTTCTGTTCCTACTGCACCACCGGCCCCAGACTCAGGCAACCCTCAGCAGAGCGCCTGTCGGTTCCCCCTCGGAGGGAAGTTGCATGATAATCATACCCTTGGAGGTTTCCCTTCCCAGACTGACAAACAGGGCTGCAGAGTTACAGGATCATGGAGAGCGGTCATCCCAGCCCACTTCCCCAGGTCTTGGACCCTGTGAAACCTCTAGATGGCGCTCGGAGAACAGGCACCGACTTCTGCCCGTGCAGAGGCCCAGATCCATCTGTTGGATGCAAACACATCACTTAGTGAATGGAAGATTATTAAAGGCATTACACTTACCCAGTGACAAGGACAGGTCCGGCAAATTACTGTTTCCAGGAAATAGCAGGTCATTTTGAAGGCAATAATATAGCCTCTTAATCTTCACATGATACACATGAGAAGGAATAAAACACACCTGGTGAGGTATTACAAGGCTCTTGTTACATCAGTGAAGTCATCAAAATATGTGATCTATCTATATATTAAGTTTGGGGTATGAATTTTAAATATTCCATGTTTCAAAGAGACGCGTCAAATGCAGCCCGCTCACTCATTTGTCAAAGCAGCAAATTACACAGCATCGAAATTTTTCACATTAAGCGTCTGATCCTGCAGAATGATCAGTGGGGGGTGGAGGTGGTGAATAGGAAGTTTCTGGATCTTCAGGGAGCTCTGCTCCCCCAGGTGACCTTGGGTGTCCTTGGGTATTTTCTCAGTGGTCGTTCTGATTCTTGATTTTTAAAGACGTCTTCATAATGGGTATTTGCGAGAAGCTTTTGGGAGGATGAGGGAGTTCTGTCACCCCGTCTTTTACAGTGAACAAACATGGTTAACTCTGGTCTCTCTCTCTATATATATATATTTTGCATTTTAATTGCCCCTTTGAAGTATAGTGAAGTAATGGGAGGAAAGAGGATGTGGAACTGTCTCATTTTTCACTGGCTTAAAAATGGATTGAATCCATTTGAACATTTTACCTGTGGAACTGTGATGATACTTCTGAAACAATCAGGGCACATGGAGGAGGTACGTGAAAGGAGCACATGACAAATTACAGCGGAGACAAAGGCTCCCCAGCGGATTCAGCACCAGGAGGCACCTCGCCCCCCACTCGCCTGCGGCGTCCTCCTGTGACCTCTGCTTTCTGTGTACCCTGCATCATTACCCGAACTCATCTGCGCCCATCTCATCGCGATGTTAGCCCACTTCCCCAGGAACACAGACATTTCTTCATTTCTCTTCATGCACCCCTGTGAAGAAAAGGTTAATGCAGAGTGCAGCAGTTGGAGGGAGAGAACGGGCTCTCACCGTGGCTCCGGGACAGACTAGCGCTTGCACAGTCCTGTCTGTCTGTTTCTGTGCCTTTGCCTCCTCTTCGGGGAGTGGGGCCAGCGGTTCTCAGGCGGAGCCCCATTTAGGTGCCAGGGGCCCAGCAGCCCCGCTCCCAGCTGGCAGGGACATCCCACCGTGTCTTGCACAGGGGATGTTCTAAAAATACTGCTTTCCAACAGGTTGTTGGGATTGCTCGGTTTGTAGTTAGGGTCAGCAGTCCGAAGGCTTCCGAAAGTCCTTGTCACAGCTCAAGTGTGAGGCCCTCAGCATTTACATCTGTGTTGATGGGGCGTCTGTTGCAGGTGTCAGTGGCTGAGCCTCAGGTGCCGCGGGCCCAGGTGGGCGGCCGTCTGCGTGCTCCTGGGCCCGGCGAAGCGTGAGTGCGACGCGAGCTCCCGCAGGGCTGTTCTCCCGGTTCAGTGAGGCCACGTGGGCCACCTCAGTTCTGGCACCAGGTTGTGATAGCAGCCAGACTGCTCGTCTGTTTGGCTTTCTTCCCATATCCTCATCGAACTATTGAGAATGTGTGAAGAGCCAGGTCATCACACAGTGAAGAACAGCTGACCTCTGACCCGCCAGCTGGGAGGCTAAGAAACAAGCCACATTTAAGTGCTATTCCAGGACTCACTGCCATCTGCAAAAGCCACTCAGAAAGGCTGGAGTGTACCTGAAAGTCTGCAGACGGCCCATTGTATGCACCTGCTGGTTGAGCACCAGTGTGCCAGGACGGTGGGGACAGCCCAGGACAGATGGAAGACGGTCCTCCTAGGATTCCCGCACACACAACTCAAAGCACTGGAGAAACACAGGTGAGCTGAGGCCTGGGGCTTCTAGCAGGAAGGGCTCTGTGTCCAGCTCTGCCGGCCAGGACTCTCAACAGGTGGGCGGGGTCTGCTCCAGTGGTGGGCAGGGTCAGCGCCCCTAGGTGGGCAGGGCCATGGTGCTTGGGTAACAGGTGGTCAGGGATTTGGGGGTGGTCTTCTCCTCCAGTGGGTGGGCGGGGCCTTGGCACCTTCAAGGCACTCCTCAAGACTGCCTTTGACTGGCATCGGGTGATTTTTGTTTTATTTATGTATTGTATTTCATTGTATTTTATTTTCAGTGTAGTTAGCATACAGTGTTGTATTAGTTTCAGGTGTACAAGATAGTGTGATTCAACAATTCTGTACAACACCTGGTGCTCATCACGACAGGTGCACTCCTTCACCCTCATCATCTATTCCCCCCCCACCTCCCCTCTGGTGACCATCAGTGTGTTCTCTGTAGTTAAGGGTCTGTTTCTTGGCTTGTTTCTCTCTCTTCATTTTACTTTGCTCATTTGTTTTGTTTCTTAAATTCCACATATGAGTGAAATCAGACGTATTTGTCTTTCTTTGATTTATTTTGTTTAGCATAATACTCTCTAGCTCCATTCATGTTATCGAAAATGGCAAGATTTCATTCTTTTTTGTGGCTGAATAATTTGCCCCAATATGAAAACACTAATTCAAAGGGGTAACATGTACCCCAACGTTTATAGCAACACTATCGACAGTAGTCAAATTATGGAAACAGCCCAAGTGTCCATCATCTGGTGAATGGATAAAGAAGAGGTGGTATACATATACACTGGAATATTACTCAGTCATCAGAAAGAGTGATTTTGTTTTCTGCCCAATAGAAGAAAACTCATGGGCATACATTTCTGTGCTTCTGCTACTAAAGATTAAGAGAAGAAAAAGAAGAAAGCAGTACTCCTATTTATCAAGTAGGCTACCTAAGTAAAAGGATGCTTTTAGAATATTTTCCAACCCTATGCCATTGCTACCTGCCTCGCAGTCTCGTGAAAAAGTGTGCCCTGCCTCCACTCAAGCAGTCATTAAACCATTCATTCGGTCGTTCATTCCAGCACTCCCTCAACAAGCACCTGAGCCCACGAGGCACCACGCCCCTCTAGCCCGAGCAGATCGGCACATAGCTTAGCTGCTCGCTAGACATTTGTAAAGAGCAATAGAAGGGGGACAAACATCGCATTTTTTCCACCAGGAACTCACTTCATTGACTGATACAAAAAAAACTGGTAAAATCTGACTTTTTTGGAGCCCTTTAGTGAAGTAACTTAGCTTGGCACCAAAATAGCTTTTATTCAGAATTATCTATGAGCAGAGGATTTACTAAGCAAAGTAAGGAACGTGAACAAGATCATGGCAGAAATATTTGCACTCACGAAGTCTGCGTCGCAGTAAACTGAAAGCCTGCTTTATAAATATGCAAGCAGTTAGCACAGGAAGCCCTAGCTATCCATTCTCTGCCGCTCCATGAGGGCAGAACACATGTGTTCCTCACCGCTGCACCTCTGGCCCTGAGGGTCATGCCTGGCACACGGCAGGTGCTCCGTGGGTGTAATGCAATGTGTAGATAAGTTGTGGCCAACGACATAGGACCTCTGCGTTACTGAAGCGAGTCAAGAAAACATCTACTGAAGCATTTTTATAATTCAGCCTTTGAACACATTAAAAGAACCCTCGTTGTAGATTGTCATTTATCAAACGAGTGGAGCTTGTGTCTGTGGCTGTGTAAACAAATCAAGAATAATCATGCTCTTTGTAAATGTGAAGGGATAATCATGGCTATTTCTGGATGGGTTAGTCTCCTCTCTTTTTCTTCTCTCCCTCTTCTTTCCTTTCATGTGTACCCTGCATGGATCTATTTTAGTTTTATAGTTTTATAATTAAAAATTTCAGATACCTAGAACACTTCAGAAAACTGTTATCAGGGTTAGGTGTGCTCCCCGCTCTCTCCCTTCTCCCCCTCCAGAGGGAACCATTCTGTCCTAAAGTCGGTGTCCATCCTCTTGCCTGTTTTTATTCTTTGTCTGTAAGCTGTACATTCTCCTACTGAGAAAAAACCAGGATGTTTCTAATTTTTGATATCATAAACTGTATTGAATGAGGAACTTTTAGTAATAGATTTTTGTGTACATTTGTGAGTTTTCTAAATTATGTGTGTGGAAGTGGAATTGCTGGGTCATAGGAAATGCCATTGCCAAACTGCTCTCCAAAGTGGTTATTACACTCTGGCCGTGAGCCGCGGCACACGGAGTTCCTGTTGCTCCAGATTCCTGTGAACATTTGACACAACGTGATGTGATGTGGCGACAAAATGCTATGTTTTGATTGCCTCGCTCTGTGTTCTAACTGGTCTGTAGATTTTCAATGTTGAAAACGGTGTTGCCTGCAGATAACATCAATTTCCTTTCTTCCTTCATGATTCTCACAAGATTCATTTGCTGGCTACACCCCCCAGTACAACAGTGCAGGGGAGAAGGGACAACAGCAGGTGTATTTGATGCACGTTTGCAGCGTTGGGCAACTCGCACACTTGTGCTGAGTCTTCCATGGATACCGCATGTCGGGCTATCCAAGTTCTTTTTCACTCTTAGTTGCTGCGAGTTGTGTGCGTTTTCAGATCCCAAGTTGTTGAGTTTTGTCAATATTTTATCTGCATATGCTTTAATACTTAAATTCATATTTCCTTTTCTGGTCTGTGAATGTGTTGAATCATATTCATGGATGTTCCAACATTAAGCCATTCTTGTAATTTTGGAATAAGCATTTCTTGATGTGTTTATTAATGCACATTGCTAGATTATTTGCAAATATTTTATTGAGAATGTTTGCATTTCTATTTCCTATAATTAAACTTCCGCTACTGTCTCTGGTTTGGTTTCAACCATGGGTGATGTCCTCCTTGATAGAAATCATCTGTAATGTCATCTGGAGCTTACATTCTCTTGGGATTTGCTTTCATAAAAGGTTGTAGGAATTCTCAATCTTTTTATGTATTTTGAGACAATTTTGTTTTATTTTGAAAGTGTTCCTTTTGTACAGGTTTGACAACCGCATTACAATTGAATTTATGTAGTGTTGGCTCATGCTTCAGAAAGTTCATATTCTCGCTATAGTTAAATTCCCATGGAGCCATGATTTTTCAATTACATTGCTAAATATCTGTTTATTTTCTTAGTTATTCACTTTTTTTCAAGAACCAGCATTTGTTTTGTTCCCCTGCTCTATGGTTTCTCCATTTCCTGGTTCCCGGTTCTGCTCCTGATTTCACAAATCCCATTCCCCCTGCTCTTATTGCCTTTGCTCTGCAAGCCCTTCTTTCCTCTCTGCCAAGGCTGTGGTCCCGTTCAGCCTGTCTTCCTTGTTGGTATGAGCATTTCAAGCTGCACTTACAGAACATTCTCTTCCCACCTGGCATCTGGCCAGTCCTCCTGGCTTCTTGCAGTCCCTGCCATCACGTTCGTCAGCTTTCTGGGCTACAGCTTTGACAGGGGGCCCCATTAAGATGCCTTCCTTCCATAGACCTAGAACTTTTTCCTTTTAAAAAAGACTATTTTTTAAGGGTAGTTTTAGGTATACAGCAAAATTCAGAGGAAGGCACGGATACTTTTCACGTAGCCCCTGCCCCCACCAGATGCACAGCCTCTTGCACCATCAGCATTCCCACCAGATGGTGCATTTGTTACGGCTGATGAACCTACATGGACGCATCGTCATCACCCAGAGCCCGTAGTCTACATCCGGGTCACTCTTCGTGTCTGTCTTTCATCCTGTGGGTTTGCACAGATGTGTGATGATATGTATGCATCATTATAGGGTCACGCAGAGGAGTTTTGCTGCCCCCCCCCGTCCTCTGTGCTCCTCCCTCCCTTCATCCTCCACCCCTGGCAATCACTGATTTTTTACTGTCTCCATAATTTTGACTTTTCCAGAATGTCATACCATTGGAACCGTATGGTAGGTAGCCTTTTCATTTTGGCTGCTTTCACTAAGTAATATGCATATAAGATTCCTCCATGTCTTCTCATGGCTTGATGGTTCATCTCAGCACTAAATACTATCCCACTGTCTGGATGAACCAGAGTTTGTCTACCCAGCACCAACTGAAGGACATCTTGGTGGCTTCCATGTTTCGGCCATTATGAATAAAGCTGCTGTAAACATCCGTATGCAGATTTTGTGTGGACATGTGTTTTCAACTTCTTTGGGTAAATACAATGGAGCATGGTTGCTGGGTTGTAGGGTAAGAGGATGTTCAGTTTTGTAAGAAACCACCAAACTGTCTTCCAAAGCCCACTTACCATCTTGCACCCCCACCAACGGCACACGCGGGTTCCTGCTGCTCCACGTTCTCGCCAGCACTTGAGTGTGCTGTCAGTGTGTGGTCAGTGCTCCAGGCTTGGGCCCCCCTCAGGTGTTGTGCTGTTCTCCAGCTTCTGATTCTGTCCCTTCTGAGCCCTAAAGTCCCATGCTGTCAGCGCATCTTCCCAGCCTTCCCAGGCTCTCTACTCCTGCCACCAGGGAGGGACTACACCATCCTTTGAATTAAAAAAAAATAAATACTAAAAGCATTTCTAGGTGTTTGTAGAAGGAATTTTTCTACAATATCCTTGTCCGCCATGTTTCTCAAATGGGAGGCTCAGGGAGTGTTGGGCAAACAGGATATGTTAAGTTGTGTTTTTAGTTACATAGTGAGCTCAGAGGTGGGGCAGTGGACATCATTCCCTCTCACGCACAGATTCCCTAAGATGAGGATGTCGTGTTTGTGGAAGTCCAATTCACGGTATATTATTTTCTAGGCTCTCACATGATTTCTAGCAGCAATGTCTGCTACGAGCTTTCTTTAGTACCCAGACGTGTGTAAGACACAACTTCAGAAAGTGGTGGTTTTCGTGTAAATTTACCTTCTCAAACATGTTATTTAACTGATTTTTTTTTTTTTACTTTTTAGTCTATTTCCTTCCAAATATTTTACTTCTATGTTGATGAATACCATCCTTGAAGGGACTCCTCGTCCTTGCAGCTCTGACATATTCTCGAATGCAGAACTGGCATCCGTCAGAGGGAGAGAACACGGAGCAACACGGAATCTCTCACTATATAAAATCTATATTCTCTTTGCACGTCTTTTTGTTACAGTTCTAGTTCAAGTCCTTAAGACCTCTAACTAAGACCCGCTGGTGGCGTCCTCCCTGGGTGTTCTTCATCTGGTTTCCTTCCACCTGACCCATCACTCTTCCTAAAGCCAAGCATTGATAAAGAAAATCTCTTGTTCAAAAAGCTTTGCAGGACTCCCTGTGGCCTGCAGCCTTATATTTCGCTTCCTCAAGCCTGACTTTCATCTGATATACTCCGTGACTTTGTCCACACACCTGTGGTCTACAACAGCCCAGCTTAGCTTGTCAGCGTTACCCTCATGACTCCACCACCTCTGTGCCCTGTTGGGGCAAAGATGGTTTTATCACTGCCTGGTCACCCCCAACCCTTTCTCTCGTGGAACTTCCTCGAGCTGTTTTGTCACCTGCAGTGTTCCTCTTCTGTCTTTCTGCCTCCTTCTGTTTGTGAAGGACCCAGCTCGTACTAGGCCTTGTCCACGGAGCCGTTTTTGGTTAAGGAGTTGAAGCAACTTTTATCCTATCCCTTCTTCCTTGAACAGTTTGTGCTTATATTTGTATGACATTTATTTAATCTGATGGCATAGATGTAATGCACTTTATTTCCCATGGTAATGNCTATCCCTTCTTCCTTGAACAGTTTGTGCTTATATTTGTATGACATTTATTTAATCTGATGGCATAGATGTAATGTACTTTATTTCCCATGGTAATGGGCTCTTAATCCCTCGAAGGAATTACATATCCTTACCCATCTCAGCACCGGTTGTGTCCCCTTTCCTGCACAATTTTGTCATCCCATGTTCTTACTTCAGTGTAAGAGAGGTGCCTGGGAGCCTGCTGGAGCCTCGTTGGTTCTCAGTTGGGCAGGACTGGAGCCACTGGGGAAGCATGTCAGACCCACAGAGAATCCTAGCTAGACCACTCTCATGGCCTCCTTATATCCTTGCTTTTGCTGAACCATAATTCCTCACAATGGCATCTGCCTAATGTGGCTGGGTTTCCTGCCTGAAAAGAGCCTTATTTAGACGACCACCCACAGTGTTTCAAAAATCTTAGGTTTAAAATCAGTTTCTCTCTGTGTCCCTTCCCCCTGCCATCCCCGCCCCAGATCACAGCAGCAGCCCTGTCCTGTCCCGCTGGTGGTGGGGCACACACTGTGCCTTCCACACATGTGGCTTCTTCCATTTTCACATCTATTCTCCTGAGGTGTCACTTCTCCTTCCCGCTGCATCATGTTAACCAGATTTTTTTTTTCCTGAGAACTTCCTTCTTTTCTGTTTGTATATTGAAGTCAGCCAGCAGCATTTTTCACAATGGGGTGATCTCAATCTAATCTAGCGAAGGAAATGAGATTTCGTCCAAAATCGCCGTCAGATGTTCCATCGAGGCCTGCCCATATGGTAACACAGAAATCGATTTCTTTATGAATAATAGCCACTTAAACCTTAAGAACTACTTACCAAATAAATAAGTAAACGAACAAGAGGAAGACAAAGAAAAGCGAGAGAGCATGGTAGCTCTGAAGGGTGATGAGCGTGCTGATTAGTTTGATGTGTCGATTGTTACGTAAGGTACACGTGTCTCAAACACGGACCTGCACACCCGGGATGTGTGCAGAGTGCATCTGTCATACCTGGGAACAGAAAACCAGTTAGGAACTAGAACCGCAGCGTCAACGTCTCCACTCAATTCTAGTGAAGCGTGCCTGGTCTTAAGGCAGAGACACTGACTAACTTTTCTCCTGCCAGTGCTCATTTTTCTTCTATCCTATTCTCCCTTTGCCTCAATGTCACAGTTTATTTTTACATAATATTTTTTGTCATAATGGTCCGTTGAATAGGGAACATCTTCCTGGAGAACGTCATCAACGGTGCAGTGTGACCTACCCATCAACGGTGGATTTCTATCCCGTTGGTTGGAGTACTTCCTGCTGTTGCTGAGTGTGTGAGATGTGATCTCATTGACGTTTGCACATATTTGAGAATAGTGGATGGATTACAAAAAGGTGTCATTTGCTGACTGCCCAGGCTCACTGAGAAATGGAGATTACGTTGTACCCTGACCCCTGGGAATGTGCTTTCAACCTGGAAAGATTTAGGACAGCGTTTCTGAGCGTTCCGAGGGGTTTCTGAAGCTGCCTTGTCAGGGTCCAGGACCGTCATGAAGCCATCCACCCCCACCAGCGCATGTGCTCTCTTCACTGACCCTCACCTCTCCTTTCGGCACCTGCCACAGGCACCGCCGTATGAAAGGGGCGTCTGTCAGATATCTGAAAACACCACTGTTCGTAAGAGGCCCTCTGGGAATAGAAACACCTTCAAACTTTTGTTCCTGATTTTGAGGGGCCTGCAGAATCTTTCCCTCTGGTTATTTCACCTGGCAGAATGCCTTCGGACTGTAGTTTCATTACCACACCGTGCAACACCATTAGGAGCAATTAACCAATCAGTCAACGATACCTTGTAATTATCTCTCTCGTGTTTATAATATCCTAAGAAACTGATTTATCCTATTTCTTTAACTTTAAACCTGTTGCAACCCAATTAGCAAAGGCTGATTTGGGCAAGCAGGTACAATGAGGTGAAAAATAAATTCTTGACCGCTACAATAGGAGCTCAGCACAAACACTAGAATGTTCATGCATGACCATTTAAGATATCAGTTGTTAATAGAGGAAAGTCGAGTTTATTATACCCACTGGGACAGCAGCTTTGAGGTCTTGTGGGTGCTTGTGGGTGCTTGTGCCAAAGCTGGCCTCCCCTCCAAGGCACTGCTTTCTCAGGGGGCGTGCACCCCAGGCCTGCAAGGCTTGGGGGCAGCACCAATTCTAGAACC